>NW_022694700.1:358663-390971 GCF_011630105.1 Anneissia japonica | reverse complement strand
TAACCGTTAGCGGTATCCGGATACCGCTAACGGTTAGCGCTAACCGATCGGGCGTTCTCAAGCAGGTGCTAACGGTTAGCTCCCGATCCGGATACTAGGGCTCTCGTGAGAACCAGGCTATATACGTTATCATCATGCCCATTATATGGGCATATCACATAACATTTGATAGTGTGGACAAGAGCATTAGAGAGCTTTAATATTTTAGATATTGTGTGTTGCTATTATAGACAACTTAGGCCTACTTGATAACTTCGCTTTCAGTTTTCTTTGTTCCTGTTCCTATTTCTCTTTCTCTTTTTTCTGAGCTTTTTTGTCTATTTCATTCGCAGTAGACCAAGACGAGTTTCAAAATAGAATGAAAATAAATAAGCCATTATACAAATAAGCATTATACATACTGACAAAGTCTTTATTGTACATCTGTTTTAAAATATACAGCCGGATATAATCCTGGTAATGTTCTTGAACTATGCTTGCAAACTACACCCTTCACTTTGTTTGTTTGCTTGTTTGTTTGTTTTTTTTTTTTTTTGGTTTTTTTTTTGTGAATTAGCAATTTATATGATGAGGCCAATATTAATATCATCATCATCATCCTCATCATCAGAATCATCATCATTGTTATTATTATTATTATTATTATTATTATTATTATTATCATTATTATTATTATTATTATTATTGTTATTGATGCATTGATATTGGCAACATTACATTGCAAATTACCATTACATCTGTAATAACAAGTTATCATGGTTACGTGTTTTTGTCTTAATTTCAGATTATTTCAATGAAAGTTACTTGTTTGCATGACCTATTCACACTCACCACCTAACGGTTAGCAGAGTATAGATCACTTAAGCTGTGTCTTACGATGATGTCATATCACATTTTTGAGTATCTTGTAACCATTGTATTTGTCACATAAAACTTGATAGAGAGGTAGATATTATATGTTGCTGGAGTAGACAGACCTAAGCTCTGCCCAGGTTATCGAATTTTGTATCCCCATTATATGTCATGACATGCCTATAATATAGTAAAAATGTGATGTCTTCATGATCATATTTAGACATGTCACATGTCTTCCTCTAATTTATTTTTTCTCTTAGCTTTCACAAGCCGGTTATTAGTTCGAATAGTTGACCACACACCTGCTGGTTATTAGACATGACTTTAGTGGAATGGGAGCGGTTGGAGCAGCGATTGCGTTCTCTCAGCCTCTCGAGGTCGGGGCTCGAACCTTCGCTGTGCATTTCGCTTGTGTGCGCGCTTGGACAAGACACTTTACGTATAGGCCTACGTTCGTCCCTCTCCACCCAGGAGTATAAATGGGAACCCTACTGGGGAGGAAAAAGGCGGCGTGGAAAGGAACTGGCTACCCTACCACACAATACCAATGCTTAGTACGATGGGCTGGCTCATTTTCAGGGGCGGATTTAGTGGGGTCGGCCCAGCCCCACCCCCTCCCACTTTTTGGAAAGTAAAAAAAAAGAAAAAGAAAAATAAAAAAAAATAATCGCTCAAAACGCCTCAGAAGTAGTTATTTTCGCGGGGGAATGCCCCCGGACTCCCTAGGGTGGTGTTATCTCAATCGGCCCCACTTTCACCCCTCCCCCTTTTCGGACATCTCTGGATTCGCCCCTGATTCCCCTACGTTCAATAATGAATATGAGACTACCTTAACCTTCATTTTTTAGTAAAATCGTCCGTTCACTTACTTGCTAGTTCCTTTTTCTTTAATTTCTTTTTTCTCTCAGCTAAAATCCCGCTGTTCCGAATCAGTTTAGCAATACCATAATTCCTTTTAGTGCCACGCGTGTTTCTCGAACGTTGATGGTCACCTATGTGTACATACGACTTAATAAAGGTATCATCTGTATTTAGTCTACTACTACAATTATACATTTCCATCTGCTGTTTATTTGAAGAAATGAAGTCACCAATGCCTCTGGTCTGCTCTGAAATAAAATTAACTTCTAAAATAACAATAATACTTACGACATAAGTTCTAATAAATATTGTAGGCCTATATATATTTTGGGATTAACATATATTTTAATTTTATAATTATTTTCACATTATATATATTATTTATTTTAAGTTGTATTTTGTATTTCGTATATACAGTACATTGTTACACATTTAAAATAAATCTCTAAATTTAATTAGGCTAGGCCTTGGCCGGCCCTACGGTCTACTTTACAATAACCTTCAAACGCAATATTTAGATTAAAAACGATTAATGAAATTTTTATAAAAAGCTTGCACCAACCAAACATTATAAAATGATAGGCCTACTTGAAAACATTGAATAAGATTTATTACAGAAACAACAAACAAAACACTAATTTTGGGAATAATATTTGGCAACAAATTGCAAATTACATTAATTATTCAACCACACAGATTTGCCTAGTCTACTGTCTACTGGCACTGGGGATAACGTAAAAAGTATTGATATGATAACATTTTTATTCTTGGTTTAAACAGACGCACAGAAGCGTCGCTATTCAGAAACCTCCATATCATAGGGTAGTGGTATCAATCAGTAGAGATGCATATTTATGTCTAGGATAGGCCTGGGCCCTAATAATGCCTGCTCTTTGTCGGGATCAAACAAAATAAACTTTCTTCACCTACCTTCTGTCGTTATTAGATACATTTGTGTGTAAAATACAAGAGAGTATAAATATATAGGCCTATTTGCTGATGATACTTTCATGGATTCGCCCACACTAAAATAAGTTAAAATAAACATTAATTTAATTAATAGCAAAAGTCATGAGTAGGTACTCAGGGCTGTGTTACCAATTTCGTTTCCTGCGTAAAGAAATTTCTTATTTTAGAATTATGTTAAGATTGTTAACAGCGTCAATTTTAAATTAAAACGAAATTTAATCAAATTAGTGTTTAGTGCATGCATAGCGGTCGTTAGTTAACGCAAACGCGCATGCGTAACATCCGAACAAATTCGCGCGTTCTTTTGTTTGCAAAAAGAACATATACTATAGCAACAAAATTGTTTTTATTTCATTCACATAATACCATGATACTACAGTCTACTAAGCAGCAGCTGTACACTTACGAATGTTTACAACTAGGCCTAATGTTTTTATCTTTTGTGAATATACGTAGAATATTTAGGGGGCCTAGACCTTAATAAATTATTGTTAGGCCTAGACGTCTGTTATTATTATTATTATATCAATTGTCTAAGTATATAATATGATTACAGACGACGAGGAAATTGATTTTAATATTGAAGTAGCTGATCAGCGATGTTTTGTGCGTCTGTTTAAACCGAGAATATTGACTCCATTGGAATACATATGCAATTGCATTAGAAACTACAACTTGGAAGCCTGTAGGTCGGTGATAAATGTAAGGTTGTGCTCTATTCAAATACATTTATTTACTTTTTTCAATGTCCTTATATTAACTTTTTTAACCATCTCGTTATGATGAAAATATTCTACAATTTTAATATTATTATTATAATATACAGAAAATAAATTACACGGTAGGCCTACACAAAGAACTACGCAAGGTCTAGCCTATGCATAAGCCTGTAACTGATGAAATATATTTTTACTAGGCCTAGATTTAAAATGCATCTTTTTAGTTAGGGTCTGTTTCTGTTCAATTTGATAAAATACCAGTTATTTTTTTGGCCAAGCTAAATTGATAATAATGAATTGTAAAAAGAAATGTGGATAAAAAATTTCAATTTTTTTAGATATTTAAGACAGATTAAAGTAACTAAAGAGTTCATCTTCAATATAGTCTCTTTTCTATCAGCATAATGACGTAGCTAATCCTAGCCTAGCACTTAAAAGTAAAATATAGGATATATATTTTGGTTTTTCTTTTCCCAAATGAAATACTTTGTTGATGCATATGAGGGAAAATGTCTATGTTTTCGAATGGCACATAATTATTTCGCACCGGTGATTTATAAAAACAAGTATCATACACCATTTACGGGAGCGCAGCATTTGTATTTAAACGCCTGTAAATTATCCTAATCAATACAAGAATGACACCATTATAATATATTGTATCAAAATTGTGTCACTTAGTCCATGACACTGTCAATCAATCAGATGAGTAATAAATGACAATGAAGTCAGGTTCATGTGCAGTATAATAAATAGAATTAAAGTTTCAGGTTCAGACTGCGATCATCTGTAATCGATGTCAGTACGCGTGGCTGTTTTGCATAGCCTATAGGTCTTGTGCAGCAGACAGAAAGCATAATACACTGGCCAAGAGCATCATAGCCACCTACCGTAGTGGATCGGCCTTGTTTTAAATCACTGTGTGAAAGTGCATATTTATGAAAGCTGACTGGCATATCAATGTTGGGCCTTTATTAATCTTTCTATTAGTTTGCTCTTTTCTTTTTTTGGTAGGGACCTATCGACTGGAGACAGATTTTCTCTGGAACGAATCCACCAACAGACCCAAGTTTGATGCCTCTACATATTCTTTGCAATCAGTTTCCATCGAATTCAGAACTAGAAATGGCACGATTGATACTTAGCTCTGGGTTGAATCCCAACCTACAGGACAACCTCGGACGTACTGCAATCCACTGCCTTATAAGGAGACTTCATTGGGAACGTATGAACAATCGATCGACAGTTATTGACGTTACTTTGACACGTGGGTTTCAATTGCTAAAGTTGCTCATCCAGTATGGAGTTTACGTCAATTTGCAGGATCTTGACGGCAGAACTCCAGTTCATCTATGTGCATTTTACAACATCGTAGGGTTGGTACCAACTATAATTCCTATTGTGCAGATGAAGATAGATTTGGAAATTGCAGATGTATTCGGCAACACACCCCTTCACATTGCGGCAGACTACTGTCACTTGGGTTTCCTTCAGGAACTGGTTTCTCTCGACGCTAATCCCGGATTTCAAAACGGTAATTCGGAAACAGCTCTGCATCTTGTTGCCAAAAACTTCCTTAATCGTGGCGTAGAATGTGCCACATTTTTGGTCTCCGAATGTAAAGTTGATGTAAATCAAAGAGATGACAGGAACGGGCGCACACCATTGCACATTGCTTGCTTGCAGAGTAGAAATCGTGATCGAATGGTTAGCACACTGATCGATTTAGGCGCAGACCCGAACATCGCAGACGATACAGGAGAAACACCGTTGACTCTCTACTTGCAAAATCACTTGAGTATTCTGCAGGAGTATTTGCATCAGAAGAGACCACTTGCAGATGTCTATGGTATTAGTAACCTGGGTGGCTACATTGACCATCTCCATGGTCTTAATTCAATGCTGAATGAAATGTCACAGGTGAACATTGGAGCATTACAAGACATCAACAATATCTCCTTCGAAGATAAATTTGAATCTAAACTCGTGATGGACAAGCTCTTGCATAGGGGTAAAAATCCATCTTCGTTGCAATTTATTTGTCGATGCTGCATCAGACGAATACTCAAGGGAAAAAATATTTCCCGTAGTTTACTGACGTCATTAGAATTAACTAATCCGGTTATTGACATTATACTCTTACCCCTGAAGAGAATAACATTAGCAGTTGAATATAATAGTCATACAAACGAGCCCACGTCTCCATTTTTCCTTTGGAGCATGCAGGGATCCTACAGAGTTACTGCATACACATGGAACCAAAGTTGATAATGCAGGCTAAACTATTACCCTAAAAAAAATTAAACTGAAATAAATAAAAATTTATAAGGATTTTTTAGATGTTCACATCACATCAACTGATAAAAATTAATAGGTTCAAACGTATGAGTATGCAAGTCATTAAAATGAAGTCTTTTTACAGGTTGAGGTCTTTCTACAGATTATTTTTTTCTTTTATGCCAAACTTATGCAAGTTCTATTACAAATACGCCAGTTAGACACGAACCAAAGTTAAATAGTATGGGCGAGGGGGTCATGTGAACACTAGTTTCTACCATCAATTTTATTGCTTCAGTTATTCATAATTTTTATAATTATGTTTAGACTATGAATTGAGCCCTCTATAGTTATATTTTATGCGACTGGCTTTCAGAAAAAAATTATAATTTCCGTTTTTCAGATTTGCCCAAAACTAGTAAATGTCGGGGTTTCTAGAGCCTCAGAGGGAATGAAACGTTTTTGCATGATACTATTCTGTTATATTGTGAACAAGTGTGAGTAGCAGCACTGACGTCATAAAGCTATTTCTTTAAGTCAGTTCCAGAAAATTTATGGATAGTTTATCCAAAATGTATTACTGTATTTTGCTCCCTCATCATCAACTCCGGAAACACAATTCCATTGCCAGCGTGACAAGGTGTGGTTGACAGATCATTTTAAACAACAAACAACTCAGACTGCCATTATGCAGACAGCCTCGCTGTCAAATATAGACAGTGTGTTAACACAGACGAGGGGAATTCGATGTAGATTGTGCCAGGCTTAAGACTTAATACTGTACAACATACCACATAGAATGACAAAATGGCAAAAACATGCATTTCCTCCCATAAATAATCAACAGTGACAAATGCATTAAAATTGTATGGGGCATAAACATTTTATTAATACAGCACCAACATAAAAGAATAATTATATTGAATAATGTGATTTTTAGAAGGATACTAATATTACGCTTTTATGTAATTATATCCCAGGCATATTATACCCCTTTTACACTGCAAGCAAAATTCCGGACGGAACCCGGGATTTTCCAATACCCGGGTTAAAATCTCCCGAGTTGTGGTTATAGTGTAAACGTCAAGAAGTCCTACTCAGGTTGCCAAACATTCAGCGTAGGACAACCCGGGTGCATTCCGGAGTCGCCAGTGTAAACAGCACCGAATTCCGGAATTAGGCCTTACCTGGCGTCTATCGCAGCTGTGGTCAGGTAGGCCTAAACTTTGCCTACAATGGGCTAGGCCTAGACACTTGTCAAATTAAAACCTCTACGCTCCGGTATAGACTTGATATCAAAACTGCTGATTTAATTTGCATAATTTAAAAACAATCTGCAGGTACACTGCTTCAATAATTGACAATAATTGTGGCTTTGTGACGACGAGGAACTCAAGCGAAGTGATGATCACCATCGCAACAAAAACTGAGGGCAGTATTTGAACCCGAGTTCATTGCCAGTGTAAAATGGGAGCAACTCGGGATCAACCCGGACTTTTTCTTTCGATGTAAATGGGAAATGCACCCGGGATTACTCCGGAAGTAACCCGGGTCGATTCTGCCTTTGGCAGTGTAAAAGGGGTATTAGATACTCTGTTACAATACTTTGGTTTTTGTAATATAGATACTACACTTTTTTGAACACTGTAAATATAATCTTTGAAGCAATAGCATTTTATACCAAATCTCTAATATTATTAGAATATAAACTGATGCAACTGAGTTAATACAGCAAGGTATATTAGTCATTATTGCTTCACAACTAACCATAATTCAAGACCTTTAAGGTATCTTCTTATAATTATAATAACATTGGTATTTAAATCAAATCTGTGGTGTGTAAGGACCCAATGAGTTGTTGTTCAAGTTAATCGTCTGATCGGCAAGCACCCTCACTCTATCAATTGTCCGATGATCGTGCAATATTTTGTACAGTTTCTCCAGGCCACCTTCTTTCCTCAAAAGTCTGCAGTACTTGTCGGCTAGAAAAACCCACAAAAATCCATCATTACTACACAAATTCGTATCTGTATATTAATCATATTAAACCTGTGTTAAAAACTATGATTTATGTAAATGAAATTCATTAGTAGTCTCAGTTTCCCAAACTTTACTATGGTACAAAAATCAAAAACTAGCAACTAAAAACTACACGTCTGAAATTCATACTGGGAAGTCAACCTCATTAATAGAAACACATAAATGTGGGAACAGTAGCAATGAAAGCATAATAGCAAAAACTTACAACCCACATCCAGGACAGAATAAAATAAGGTGGAGCAGACATAAGAATTGTTTATAGAATGAATCAACTTAAGATCTGGAATAGTTCATCAACTTACGGTCAACATTGCAGAGATTCGTCAACGCCCAGACTGACCAATACTGGCAAACCGGTGTATGAAACTGGTCGACAAGACGGAATATGGGCTCAAATGATCTAAAATGAATTGTAAAAAGAGGCACACATAAAAGTAACTTCCATTCACAATGTGTAGAGTGATTAAAAAACACGGCATGTGAGCTTGCAAGATAGTCAGTTACACACAATCTTGTCTAAAGAGAAAAATAATGAAGTGATACAAAGCATAGTTTTATGTCGATTGACCTTAGATACCATAGGATAACGTGCATGCACAGTTCAAAACATGAATTGGCTTATTGAAAGATACCTAATCCCAAGTTTTTGTATGAAGAATTTACAATTTAGAGGAAAACTGGACAAAAACCCAAATAAGGTTCACCTGGCCAAAGTCGGTTCCTTCCATATGCAAATTCCTCTAGAAACTATTTAGAGGAGGAAACTAAATGATTTCGATGATGTGTTAATCTCATGCCACATAAATTTTGTATTGTAAAAAATAAGCAAAGCTTATTTTGCCTCTGACGACGCAAAGCTGTCTGCAAATTGTTGATTCATTGCGTACACATTACGACATGTTCTCCAAAAAATAGTGTCAGCCAACAACCATTGCCGCAGTGTGTGACTACAAAATATCTGTTACTGTATTTCTTTATATAATTTTATTCATTTTTGACTAGGATGTTACTTATAGTATTAATAATGAACAAATATTTTTTTACCCACCATGAAAACATACATCATGTATGTATGATGGATAAAATAATCTCAGAACAGTATTTATTTATGCAAATTTGGAAATTTTAAATAATATTATAATAACATCATCTTTACCGGTAACATTCCAGAGCGTGCTCCACGCTGTTTCCATGACTTCGTCATAGGATTTTATTTCTACACGTTTCCGTATTAAAACAAGCATGCTCTGAAATAAAGGCAGTATTACAAATTACAACAATGTTACAAATTAAAGATGTACTGTACTGCCTGCTAAACGAAATTGGGAAAACCCTAAAAAATCAGGTTTGATTCAAGTAGCTCATTTAAAAAGGATGAAATAAGTTTTCAGAAACAAACATAAAAAGAGTATTTTCGCTAATATCAGACATTTTATTACAAAAATCTTTAGGTTGATTACCAGACAATTTAAGGGTCTATGGAAAAGAATACAAAAAAGAAATTACTTCAGTGTCCATTAATTGATGGGGAAAATTTTTTCTCATTCAAATTTTTAATAGCAAGTTAATAACAAACTTATATATATATATAAGGCAATTCAAATAAGGAAATAAGTTTTTAATTTTTTTTACACATGACAGGCAGTACATCAAAGTCTGCACAGCAATTACTATGAATGAATAGTATAATGAATAATGTTACCCACAGAAAGAAAAAAAAAGAATACTGAAGTAGCATGTATTTGCAGTTCCTGGAATTAAAAATGGAGGGGAGCAGAATTTCTCAGATAGATGAAGCTCTGTACACAAAGTATAAAATGTACGTGAAAAATTTGGGTGATGTCAGCTGCGCACCCACTGCATTGTACGAAGGACGTACAAATGTCGACCGATGAACCTAACTCCACTAATTGTAAGCGTTAGACAACGTAAACACCGTCTGCTGATTGTCGGTTGCAATCATTTAAAAAAATGACGTTCTAAATGGAACCGCGTCAAACGACTACCATCATGCGCAGCGAATGCCTGGCTTTACACATAAAATAGGGCCATATCACTTCAATTTTTCATACAAAACTTTACCTTTACAACTCCTAATTCGCCCATCAGTTTCTTCTCCTCCCCTTCTACATGACATACGATATTGTTGCACATGTATACGCAGAGTCGTTCTACTATCCCATCAATGCTCTCGTTGTTTATGATATTTATGAGTATCTTGGCGAGGCGTTTATACTGGAACTGGAGATCGAAAGGTAGCTGGAAGTTGTAAAGGGTGAGACAGCAGTTTCTTTGGAGTGTCAGACTTTTCGTGTTGTTTTCCATTGCATCCAACAGAGCGATGATGATACGTCTAAAATCGACACAAATATTAGTATGTATTTCAATATAATTTTATGCATTAACACTTCATAAAGGCAGCTATATATGATAAGACTTTTTTTAGTCTGGCTCTAAGTACCATCAAACATTTTAAAATCTGAAAAACATGTGATAGTTGTGCATGCAAGAACAGATGATCTAGTATAAGAAGGAAATGTGATCAGATGGAATACATTTGATGTAAGAAGGAAATGTGATCAATTGAATGGTATAAAAAGGAAATGTGATCAGATGGAATGCATCTGGTATAAGACGGAATGTAGTTAGATGGAATACATCTGGTATAAAATCACGGAAATTCTTTATTCATCATTAAATTCCAAAAAAACAAATAACAAATGCAAGGATAATATAATGATATAGATGATGAAATGGACCTCCAATAAATTCAAGGGAGCTTGTAAATAGGAGGACCATTAAACTACCTGTAAAGCTTTTAAAGTGAATAAATCTAAGGGGGAAAGAGACAAACAAACAAACAAAAACAAACAAACAAAGCTAAACCTAACAAGGGATTAAAGTGAAAATTCAACAGGGGTGGGAGAGTGGTATTCTATTGCCAGGATAAACAAAATAATGCAATGTATTGGTGTTAAAATGGAAATATTTTGGAAATAGAAATATGGGGATTTGGTTTTTAGCGTCATATGTTTCAATGTAAAGATGCACTTCATAATTTCTTCCTTGTATGTTGCTTAAGCTTTTACGAAAGTTTAATTCCAATAGGTTGATTATTTTTTTAAATATCTGATTTGGGACGTTTTTCTTTAAATGGTTCTCATATCCACACCCTACTCAGTACCGTTACCAAAATTTAATCATTCCTTCATTGGGTTATACCTAACACTCCCTGTAATTTTCAATTATGTCTGTGCAGCCGTTTTTGAGCTATGTCATACACAAAAAAAACCAAACGAAAACACCAAAACTTGAACACACACACAAACTTACACAACTGAAAACATATATCTCCTGGCGGAAATAGTAATAATAATATATAATATTTCTTATGACGTAAAAATTAACAACTGCACTAGACCACACATAATATTAAAGTATAAAAAGGAATGTAATTAGGTTGAACACAGAATGTACATACCTTTTCATGGTGAATGACAAATTCCTTTCGTAAGTTTCACCCGAAATATGATACAGTGATGCACTTAAAAAACAAAAAGAACCATTATTATATGTACCTTGTTTCGCGAACTTAATTTTTTTAAAGACAATCAGAGGAGGGTGGAAAAAAAATAAAAATAAAATTTTGTTTTCTTATTTAGCAAATAATTTTGCCAACACATCCAGACAGTGGAAAAAATAAAAATAAAATTTTATTGGTAAATAGTGTAGTAATGGTGAAAATGCCTTAAATTTTAAAATAATTAGGAAGGAATACACATATCTTAATTTTGGAGATTTCAAGGCAGTGACGGGCATAATATAAATAAAGAAAAACTTTTAATATTTTCAGAAATTTCCATTATTTGTGGCGGTGGGTATGCTAATTGAACCAAAAATGTTATATTTATTCAAAATCATCATTATTGGCGGGCGGTAGGTTTGCTAAGCAACGTATAAAAAAAGTCTCGCCTAGGCCTTATAATACAAATAAAAATGCCATTAAATAAAATTATACCATACACATTGAGAATAAATCAAAGCTACTAAAATTACCCAGCCGGAATTTTCTGTTCTTTACTTCAATAATTGCAACCAATAGATATCTGATGTTATAAGTATACTCACCTGCCAGAGATTTGAATGGGACAATCTTGAGGATGTGATTTCATGGCAAGTGCTATAATCTAAAATGGAAAACAATTACCTCAAATAAGCTTTCAAAGCCAGACTCAAGAGGAAAATTTTTTATTGATGAGTTGTATAAATGATTTTCAACACACTAAAAGGCGGAGAAAACTTGGAAACGTTAATCCTATAAAAGATGATTTTTGAATATTTCAAAACTTGGGAAAAGGTTGGTTCTAAACAACCATGCAATGTGAACTTAGACCCTCAATGAAAATATGGAAATATGATTAAATGGTAAATAAAAAAGTGGGATGACCACAAAAAATTAAGAAAAAAAGATGATTATGGAGAACTGAGCCAACGCATTGAATCACGACCATTCAAATGGTAAAGGGGTCTAAAAGGTATGTTTCATTTGGAATAATATCTAATATTAATAATTATAATCCACAGACAAATGAAAACTTACATTAGCAGCTCTTGGTATCTCACTGCAATTAGTTGTTTTTATGACGTCAAAATAAACATTGAGGGCTTTCAGAAGGAAGACACTTCGACTAACGTAAGCCTCGATGGCATTCAAGACTTGTTGTTCATTGGCTTCACCAGCGACCTTAAAAATAAATGCAAAAAAGTAGTTGTTTTATATGAATCTTGTTGAATGTACCGTAGTCTTATTTCTGAAGAGAAATCACTCTTAAAAATACCTTGATTGCTGGGAGATAGGTCAGTTCGCAGGCTGCACAGCCCAGGAGACCTAGGAACTGTAAAGGCCTAGGCAAGGACCTTAAGCCCTCAATACTTGAGCTTGTCGCATCACCTTCTGTAAGAATTTCTGCATCAGTTCTTAAATCTTCAGTCTGCTCTTTTGCAAGCATGGCTGGAGAATGATACTTCAATTTTGATTGATCACTTCTTCTGTAAGGAAAATTAAACATGCTTTAATAGTATACCCTCAAAGACTGCCCTATGTCTGTACTGGTGTATGTGAAGAAGTTATAGAATGTGTTATTATACTCAGTGATTCATAATATCTATGTAGGCCTATGTGTCTAATGACCAGAAGTATAAAATAACTTCATTACAATGCAAGAAATAATTACACTGTCAGTCCTCATAAACAAAATAGTTGCAGAGTACTGAGGTCTTTGACATCCGCTTGTGACAAGGTGTCAAATGTTGGAAGGATATTAAGTCACTTTATCATGTAAACAGTAAGCAATTATGTTGACAAGCTGTTAGATGAATGCTAGAATGATGTCCAATTTAAATATATGACTGTGCATGTGTATAAATGCAAACATTTTGCAACACCAATGATGAGAAATGCTTCTCAAAACAATTCCATTCAGTTGATTTAACAATCACCTTCAACAAATAGTTTTGGTCAAAATAGGGAAAACAAAAATTGTATTTAATATTGAAAGTAGGAGAGAGAGAGAAAAAAGTATATAATAAATGTATAAAAGAAAAGCCTGAGTCACAGACGATGAACAATATATTTTAATCACCGTCTTCAAGTCAAAGCCTCAAGAGCAGTACGCCTTTCAAATGCAGATTTTACAAATTCAATAATTAACAGGTTTGATGATATCATAGTTTCATACTCATCTCAACCCATAATAAAAAGAAATGTTTGACCCTTGACATGTTGAAAGCTTTCATCAAATTCATCATGGTACTGTAAATGGGGCACTTAATAACTAAATCGTTTGTATACATGGTACATGAGACAGTTCAGTATGAATTGAAACATCTGAATACTATGCTTACATTTACCAAGAACCCAGATTCTAAATTTGAACGTACTTTTTTCAGATTTAAAATGATCCTCTTGTTTTTACTGTAAAATGCCTTGAGGTCTTCAGTTGTTATAACTTTTGGTAGTACTGAATTATTTAATATTAGGAAAAGTTAATTAAAAACTGTATTCATTAAAAAGGTGAAGAACAGTCGCATGATGCAGGGGCTAAGTGTTCCACAGCTTCATGGGAGTAAGGCTATTGCAAGCGCTGTTGCTGCCAAGTGCCAGTGCCAAAATTGAGGTCCAGTGGACGATCTGGTCGCCAAAGCCATTTCAGGACATTTAGGGTCAGTCTACTCTATCAAATTTTATGTGACAAATGTGTGTGATGTGCCCATATAAGGGCTTGTTTATGTCATATTACATCCAAATATGGGCATTTCACTATATCATAATACTCCATTGCAGACACACATTGTGAATTAACACAATACAAATACAAAGCTTTATTATTCAACGAATATAGTGTCGTCAGAATAACTAAAAAAATTAAGAGTCGTCTCGCGTTTGTAATGCTCCTACACTAGTCATATTATGTAAATGATGGTGCTCACCCATTGCCATCTGTTTCTACGCTATTCCCTGACAAATCCAATGAACTGAGGTTCGGTAAATTCCTACAAATACTGTGAAGAAATGCTGTCCGAATGTCCAGTTTGTCAGCTGATGTATTTGAAATATCCAAGTGTCTGCAAAGAAAATGATTGATGCAATTATTTTCATATTATAATCATAATAAATCTAATTAAATTAGTATGTCACAGTTAATTGTTTCCAAAATATCATATAGTTATTAAATTATAATTGCATTACTTTGTTTCCTGCACACTTTTGATATTTTACTGTGTGTGTGTTTGTTTCTTTGCATCTATTTTCAGAATTATTGCTTGTTTTGATGCTCACTACAAGTGTCATGAAGAATACTTTTTTTTTCTTTACTTGGGGTTCCTTTTAGAGCATTGCCCTCTTCCATTTAATCAAATCTGTTAATTTCAACATTTCTTGACACTTTTTTTTGTTCTTCTGGGCTGTTTTCAATTTTAACATCCTAATTATATTGTTTGATTCGATGTGGAAGCAATAAATGTTTATTTGGGGTTGAAGATGAATTTATTTTTATTATTTTTTTATTTTTTTAAATAATCTTTTGTACCCAAGCAAAATTGCAAGTTTGAATAAATATTTCCATGACTTGAAAGATTTACTGTTCTATTATTAAAATAATTGCATGGATTTTATTATACCTTAGATTAACCATTGTACAAATATAGTCTAGACTTGTTTGAATCAACATGCAGTCATGAAGAACGAGAGACTTCAGTGATGCCCGAAGCGGATTCAAAAACATCAAGTCTCCATTCTTGACAACCTTTGACACATCCAATGATGTCAATTGTTCAAGCTCCTTCATAAGACAATAAAGCTGCACTGCATTTATTTCTGTGTTTGCGATATTTAATAATCGCAGATTGCGAAACGCAACATCCTTCATTCTGTTGTACCCTTTGATAATTGCACAGTTTTCTAACTTCAAAATTTGCAGGTGTCGCTGTTCATCTAAACACTGAAAAGCACAGGGTGTGATGTTCTGACAGTGTGATAGATCCAATTCAATAAGAGTTTGTTTACGCACATAAGACAAACATCTGTCGGTAATGTTCGAACCTGACACTTTCATTCTCTCCAGACGTGTCTTGTTTGTGTCACTGAAAAGCTTCATAAATGACTCAGATATATGGCCAGACTCTGCTTGTAAGTTTACAAGTTTATCGCTAATAGGAGTGCTAAGTACGGCATCGTCACGTAACTTAACAAGTTCCCCTTCTTTATTCACCACACAGTACGTACTAGGATTCTGTGCGATGTAGCAGATCAATCTATCTACCAATGAGACAGGGATGTTGTCACTATAATTGATACTGGAGCCAGTCATGGTTATGGTGGAGTTCTACAACTTGGAATTTGCAATAAAATGTTTAGTTCAACTTTGGTTTAATCATCTGTCATTGAAACAACAGGCTGTCTGAAAAATAATGATAGACAATAAATAAAAACAAGTTCATATGCACCTGTATAATATAAGACATGCAATCTGTGTGTCAATGTTTGTAATATAATGTCAGTATGCAACTCATCATTGGATTCATATTTTCATTAATTTTCTGTTAATTTTAACTATAGGCCTACATTTACTGTATACCATACTGTAAAGTTTTTAATTTCATGGATGATACCTCAAAAACCAGCTCAAATTTGTGTGGAAAATCGCAAGAAATGTAGGTGTGCAGAATTGTAATTACTGTATAATACATTGTTTGTATATTAAGATTAGGTCAAAGCCTAATTTTCGGCAAAACCTGCAGGGAAATAGGCCCTTATTTTGCGAAATGCACTGAAAAATTTCTAGGCCAAATTTTTGCGCTGACGATATATTCCCGGTGCAGGCCTTCCTGGCGGTATACTGCACAGAACCACATATGAGTTTATATTACTTTACTGTACTGCAGGTGGAGATTTCTTTTTCCAAGACATTTGAGGACTGTTGTGGAATGTGGTTAATTTCATTTCAATCAAAGTTTCAATTTAATCTAGGTAGTACGTGCAAACAAAACAATACAACATGTAACCTCTGCTCCAAATCAAGTCCTAGCTGGACCATGCTGTAGGTAGGCCTAGGTGCTAGCTAAAAAAGTAGAATCTGATTCTGACACTGTTAGCCTAATAAATTATAGAATAGACTCTAGATGCTGGATAGACTAATTGGCTAGCAAGAAACAGAGAATGCTGAAGAAGGCGGCTTTACACAGCTCTCTCTCAGTATCTCTCCTCCTTCCTAGACCTAGGCCCCTACCCTAGCTAGCTAGGCCTACTACTTAGTACTACTACTAACTAGGCTGGCGTAGTAGTAGGCTAGGCCTTGCTCTCTATCTAATTTAGGGACACTGGTCCTCAGCAACAATTCAAGGCATTCATGAGTCATATCAGACTAACTCCTTGTTTACAACTCACATTCAAACGTATCAAGATATCATCATTAATTAATCAAAGAAAATATCACAATCCATTTCACAAACATCAGCCATCCACAATCGCAAAAGTTGACGAGGCAAATCCAGGAAGGAATTCCCGGAAGTGGTGCCACGGGGCGGACCAAGGTTGTTCAACAGCGCAGGGAAACTTATAAGAATGAAGCGAACTGTGTTGGTGTTTGTAATAAAAAAAAAATAAATATGTTTTTATGATATAGATCCTACAATTATATATCTACATGTTAGCATTTTGTTTTCGTAAAATGTGGTTAAAAACTATTTAAATCTTGACAGTAAGCCAGTTTCAATTTTAATAGGTTCGGCCTTTAGTTTTTGCTCAACTAATAAGCCTAAAGGCGTAGAGGGCGCTGTATAATTTCAAGATGGCGGCTGCCTATAGAGCCAGGTTTGTTATGGTTTTTGAACTAATTTTAGGTTAATATATCAATTTAGATCAATAAATAAAATAAATCGTTAAAAATGCATTAAAAGTATCCGGTTAAATTAAATGTGCATTATATTTAGCTGTAAACAATAGGCCTAGGTTAGACAAGTCCTGCTGCTCCAGGCCTGGTCGGACTGGGTGGGACTCTTCTGCTGTCTGTAGGCCTAGTAGTAGTAGTAGCTGTTCGCAGCGGGCTGGAGGAGGGCGGGTGGGAGAACTACTGGCATACCACTGCAAATCAGTATGTATCTGTTAAAATAAAAGTGAACTTTATTTCATTTTCAAACTAGGCCTACTGTAGACCTAGGTAAGCCTAAACTATAATAGGCCAGCGCTAATGAACTTTCGCACCTAACTTTTAATTCTTAATTTTTTTACTTTAATTTTCTTCTCACAGTCACAACGCATAATTATAAAACATTTTTACATGATTCAACCACTCATAAAGTGCATTTTTTCAACAAAAAGATACCTTTATAAATATAGGTTGATACAGGGTTTCCGCGCTTCCTAGCACGACGAGCTGTATTTTTTTGCAATCAAGTCTTTGCCAGAATGTCCGAGTCAATTCTTAAATTTTGAAACCATTCAAGGCTATTCTATATTTTTAATCGGAATTTTCCCATGAAACATCCGACAACTAAATGTGGCATCATGCAGTACTATCTTTTTGAACTTTCTTGTCGTAATCGAGGTTAATCGAACCGATGTTTATCAATTGGTTTGATAGTTGTTTTTCTGGATTAGGAATAGGCCCCTAGCCGGCGGCCTAGGCCCTACTTTTTCGATCTGTGTACGCATTTGGATCATAACTAATTTTTGAAGTAATTATTGTACGTGTGAATTTCATGTGAACACACATAGTCAAACAACAGCACTATACAATATAAAGAATGACATACAAACGGCAAATAGATAAGTTTTCATAAATGTTTTAAATCAAAAAACTTCACGCTGGAAACTCAGACATTCTGGCAGTTTCTTTACTGATTGCAAAATGGCAGCCGCTCGTCGTGCTAGTGAACACAGATTCGCTGTACTTATTTGTGGGCCTATTTGTTGAAAAAGGTACTTTGTGAGTGGTTAAATCATGTGAACATGTTTGTTATTTATATGTTGTGACTGTGAGAAGAACATTGAGGTAAAAATATTAAGAATTAGAAGTTCTGGCAATTTTTTACTGATTACAAAATGGCAGCCGCTCGTCGTGCTAGCGAACACAGATTCGCTGTACTTATTTGTGGGCTTATTTGTTGAAAAAGGTACTTTGTGAGTGGTTAAATCAGGTGAAAATGTTTGTTAATTATATGTTGTGACTTTGAGAAGAACGTTGAGGTAAAAAAATTAAGAATTAAAAGTTAGGTGCGAAAGTGCATTAGCGCCTGGGAGGCCTAGGTACAGTAGGCAAGGCAAGTGCAAAATGCACTACTACAGCATGTTGGAATAATAACCATTTTCTATTTAATTATAAGTCTAATTACGGTAATTAGTTACTTGACCACAAATTGAATGATTGCTTTTGGTCTAGGGCAGAATAAAAACAAATTCACTATTTACAGATTATTGCTATAGTTTTGTTTTTCTTTATTGCGAAGGGAGGGTTATTTTTAAAAATCAGGAAATGAAGTATTTTTGAAAGAAACAAATTAATTTAAGAGAAACATAAGTTGCATGTTTGGGCAAAGTGTATTGCATACAAAATGCACATATAATATCTATGTCGTAGTATGGTGCTTTCCACGAACAACATGATATGTTTGAAAGGTAAAAAAAAAGATATTTGTATATACAGCATCAAACTTTTTTGAATATATTCTCTATGAGCCTGAATAAATAATTTCACCTTTTCCTTCTAGGTTGGCTAAATTTGAGGATGTTCTCAAGCAGGACAAAATCAATCTGGATGAATTTCAGAAAGAGTGTTTTAATGGTAAATGAGCTAACAATACACTACTGAGATCAGCAGTTGTCCAACGTTGAGAGAAGCTGTTTAATGAGCATCTTTAACACATCAATTGTATTTGTAGCAAAGACAAGCCAAACCAGTTACTCGTTGCAAATCCTTTTTCAGAGATAATGGCCAAAGCATGGTGGAATGTAAAAATTGTGGAAATCTTTATATATCTATACGTCATGCTATGCTGTTATTTTCCCTGTTTTCCATTTTTTTACTGGGAAATCAAGCGACCGATTCGAAGCTATAAAAAATAAAATTAGTAAAATAATTAGTAATATATTGATAAATCACAAACTAGGAATGAATTCAAATTAAGGGTATATTTGCAATATGCCATTCCATCTTTAAGATACACGTTGACAGTGCATGGATTATCTGATACACAACTTAAAATTCTCGATCACATTCACACAAATACCATAAAAAAACTGGCTTAATATTGGAAAACATGGTTGAACACCGGCTATCTTGTTCAGCCCAGATGGTCTCAATTTCCCAAGAATTTCTTACTTATATCTTGAGTCCCATACATTGGCATTTGCCAGGTGCATGGCAAATGCTGATAATCGGGTAATCCATGCACTGTCATCTAAGCTAGAAAGGGAATCCAAATGGACACGTAAGAACAAAAATAATGGTTCAAACCAATGGGAAGCCGTTTATGTTAGGGCTTTAGAAAGTAGTGATAACAGGACATGGTCAAAAACAAAACCTGCTGTAAAAGAAATTCTATATGAGGACAGAAAAACTTTTTGGAGTAATTATATACAACCCTTAATTCAACAGGGCCAGTTACTTAAAATAATTAAGCTAAATGAATGGGATCTAACATGGAGAGCTAACATCTTTAGTTTACCCAGAGGGGTCCTTAGCTTTGCTGTTAAAGCCTCGATTGACTTCCTGCCAACTCTTTCCAATCTCTGTAAATGGGGTAAAAAAAATAACTGAATCTTGCAAACTTTGCGAAGGTAGAGAAACTCTACAACACGTCCTCAATTCATGTCCAGTTGCACTGGACCAAGGGAAGTTTACCTGGAGACATGATTGCATTATAAACATCCTTATAAAAGCCTTCCAAGAACATAGAAAGTTTTAAAATATCCATGCGGATCTAGCTGGATACTCAATATCAGGGGGAAATATCCCACCCAATATTCTTATAACCAATAAAAAACCTGATATCACTATTGTCAATAATAAATGTATCGAACTATATGAACTTACTGTACCACTGGAACCCAATATTCTCAAGGCTAATGAAAGAAAATCATCTAAATATGTGGAACTCGTTGGGGATATCCAAGATAAGGGGTACCAATGCAAATTAGTATGTTTGGAAATAGGAAGCAGGGAGGTTATATCAAAAGAAAATGAAATGCGCCTTAAATTAATGTTTAAGTTAAACTCATCTCAATTTAAGAATTTGAAAAAAACTTTATGTAATACGGCCCTGGCATGTAGTTATACAATATGGAACGTCAGGTTTAATCAAATATGGGATAATTGTAAATTTCTGGAGTAAGTTGATGAACTTCTTTTTTGTTCTTGTTGCTTTTCTTTTGTCCTGCCTTGTTTGAATACCAAACTTGGACCTGGAATGAATGTATACTTTCTTTTGTGAAATTTTAAAATTGTATTGAATAAAGAATGATTGAATATGTTAAAACAACAATTTTTAACTATTTGGTGACGGTTTCTGCCTATAAAAATCCCAAAATCGTAAAGTTTGAAGGCTGATTTCTCAAATATTGTTCTTTAAACAGCTTTAAGTTTAAACTTGTGAAACTTCATAATGAAATGTCGGATTAAAATGATTCTTTTAAAATTTTATAGCTCTCATTTTACTGTTTAACCCTGTATTGATAACTAAAAACTGATTTTTGCGACAAGTGATTGGTTTGGCTTGTCTTTGCCACATTTGTTGTGTTCGTAGTGATACTCATTAACAGCTGACTTGCTCTGTTTCCAAGTGTTAAAATGGCTCTTTCACAACAATAAATAATTTAAAACATCTTAAATTCAGTCCACACTAGCAGCTTTTTATGTGACAAATGATTGTATGATTTGCTCTTATATGGGTGTGATATGACATCTTCCTGCCCATAAATAGGCGCTCAATTTTCATATTAAGATTGATGGTGCAGATAGAACTTAATGACCCTCCCTGGTCTTTGGATCCATAGTGACAAACATGCACACCTGGCTTCCACCTCCCCTACCTGATATGAATGATGATGACCCAATGATGATTATGTCTATAATTAAGGCCGTGGCTATTGTTACATCAAACTTAATTGAATTCTTATATTCTTTAATCCAATCCATACATACTGTACAGCGAAGCTAATCAGTTTAGCAACCTGTTTAAGACTCGTGGTGTAACGATAGTTAGGCCTACTGCCTGTAATTTAATTTGTAACAGTCAAATACAACAGCACCTGATATATGTCATTCAAAATGCTCAAAAGTCTGGCTTTTTATTTATTTATATAATTATTATATAATATATTTATATACTGTTTTTGGTTTATTGACAGGTATCCCAGATAATGCTGGTATAAGGTCCATCTGTTGGAAGGTAATGTTGAATTATTCATATTATTATTTTATTTATTTATTGTATTTCATTTGTGTTCACAATAAATAATAATTACATACAAGTGTCTAGTAATTCAGGAATTTCAAATAGCGAAATATTTTGTTTGCACTCTGAATTAAGTTATTTTCATTCAGCTACCAATTGGGTCAAAAGCGTAGCTATAATTTTATAATCTATTTATTGTTATATCTTTGCAATTTTGTACATACAATGAATATAAGTATTTCCATAATGTGCCCCTCCCTCCTCCATCACCCACTCCTTACCTCACCTTATTCTGGTTATTATGATTATAACAATAGCATTTATATTAAATCATAAAAAGTTAAATATTCATCAAAATCCATTTCCATATAGAAAAGATAATCCGTCCCATCATAGTCACCTACCAAGTTTGTTATTTTCTATCTATGTTTTGATGTTTGGTAACTTTCAGTAAATTTTGATGTTAAAATTTAATCTTTTTTTGTTATTTTCTTACGATATGATCAATAAGGTCACGTTTAAAAGATAAGAATTTCATGCCGTGTAGGCTAACTACTGTATTTGCCAGAATAAATTATTGGATTAATCCAAAACAGTTCACATACATTTGGGATAATGTACAGTAAAACAGCAATTTTTATCTTCATCTTGAGAAACTGTTAATTACCTGTATTCAGTTATTTAATTGATATTAGCTATCCTGATCACCTTTTCTTTTTTTTTTTACAGATTTTATTAAACTATTTACCACCAAATAAAACACTGTGGAAAGAGCTGTTGAGTGAACGAAGGTATGTACTCTAAACTAGTCAAGATAAACAACATTCAGGGTTTATTGAGTATTTTATTATTAGATAATGTTTGTCACACATCCTCTGTTAATATTATATATTAAAAATGACAAATGAAAAAAATGTTTTTGTATAGCAATAATGAAATTGTTGATACGGCCATGGTATCCAGGTGTCCTAAGTTGGAAGAGTATTATGTATCAGGAGATCTAAAATGAACTACCTTTTTTAGCATTTCTTATTTATATATTTGCTGCATGTGTAACAATTGTCAGTTAACTCCACGGAGTAGCTTAATAATTAGTAACAATGTGCAAACATTCTGAATTGTAAGCATATGGTTGATCAGTATCAGAGTGTAATTCTCGTTCTTGTTATTGTTTTGTAGGATAGGACTAAATCAAGAAGTAATTATTTAAGGGGATTAGTCATAGTGAGTGTTTAAGAAGCAGTGAACTGAAAGATCAATAGTCTTCGAGGGGATTTCCCCTTGTTTGTAATATTTTATTTATAGTTTTTTTTTTGCTTTTTTTGCATTCCACAGGTCAGCATACAAGCAGTTTCTACAAGAGATGATCATTGAACCAGGAGGCAGTATGGACAGTGCCTGTTCTGACCATGTAAGTACAATAGTTTATTTGTATTAATGTTCAGTTATGTATATTATACAATTTATTGCCTGTATTCATATGATCTTTATTATTAAAAGATGTATTAAGAAATGTAATACTGTAAAAGTAAAACAATCTTCATTTTATAATATTTACAATCAGTTAATTTTGCACTTGTTGATCCAATAAATCTTAATACTGTACATTTCAAGTAAAGTGACTATGTTTGTATTTCAGCCATTAAATCCAAATCCACAGAGCCAATGGTCCCAGTACTTTAAAGACAATGAAGTCCTACTGCAGATAGATAAAGACACAAGGTAAAAGCATTCAGATTTAAAAAAAAAAAAAAAATGGTTTTTCTTGTTCTCTTTTAAATTAACATTGGAAATTTCTCCTGGGCTCGGTAATTCAAAATATTAATATTCCTGTTCTATTTAGCCTACTACAAAGAACAAATAAAGCTTATGATGTGGAGTATCTACACTGTTTTTATATTAACACTCACACCGCCAGGGTTTTGAAAAAATAGTATCAGCCACCACCAGACTTTTTAGCGAATTTTAACACTTTTTCAAAGTTCGTTGAGAGTGCGTATGTGATCAGATTGACAATAAATACTACAAGAACTACATACATCTTAGCTTTACTATGGTACCAAACACTTTATTCTAATCACAATCTGTGACCCGTAACAGTAAAAGGAAAATGACTCACTTTGGCAAACCTCAAATAATAAACAAATTGGGATTTTAACCGTCAGTTGAAAGTTGATGAATCCATCCAATCTGCCATCCTCTGATTGTCAGCAGCAAGTCTGAGTGGATCATCATTATGATCAGTTGTGCATATCTCATTGTGTTACGTACTCCATGAAATCGTGCTGGACAGCGACTGTTGGCAGTGCCTATGCGGTCTCGTGCGGTGGTTCGCAGGCCCCCGACCCCTAGGGGCCCTTACCACATAATCCTCGATCTAGCACCCTGACCCAAAAGAATGACAAACATACCATAATTAAAAAACGAGCACATCTAAATCCCACAATTGAAATGGTGACAGGGACACAAAAGGCCCCCACTCTCAGAATACCACAGGGCCCCGGCCCCATCTTTACTCCATTGTGTGCTTGGCTTGAGGCTGACAATGTGTGAAAACAAAATACTTGAGAAATAAATTAAAAACACATCTTTTTTTTCTTTTACAAAACAGGCGTTTATTACCTGATTTAGGATTCTTCCAAAGACCAACAAAATACCCCTTTAACGAAGCAGTTAATTCTTTATCTGAAAACGTTACCCTTCGAAAGAGAGTGGAACAGTCAATTATCAAAGCAGAGGATGTAGCTAAAAATAGATTAGGAATAACAAATGTAAGTATCAACAAAGCACTTGTACACATCATGAAGATTACAGTGAATAAACTATGCATTCACAACTTTTCTTTAGTGTAGCATTAATACAGAATTGCTTGCAGGCAAATTTGTTAAATGATAATCAAATGCTGTTGAAATTGTTATCACATGATCATCACATACGAATGTCAGATGAGATTCACATGATTCAATAGATTATAGTGTGTAACACATCACAGTCAGTTGCAGAGATGCATAGTGTAAATTAATGAGGACCCATTTATATATATATATAAACACATGAGAATGCCATCAATATTTCCTTTTTTGTATTTCCATTTTGTGTAGGTTAAGAAGAAGACTAAGTTACCAACATATGAGTTTGGTTACAATGCACTAGAAGATGGCCAAGAGGCGCACTGGGAAGTTGTTGAAAGAATACTCTTTATATATGCAAAACTGAACCCTGGCCAAGGCTATGTCCAGGGAATGAACGAGATCATAGGACCTATCTACTACATATTTGCCACTGATCCAGATGTAGAGTGGGAAGGTTTGTTAGTAGAGTACATTACATGGGTCCGAAATGAAATTAGAAAAGGCCACTTCTTGGACAGCTGCTTAAATAAGGTCTCTTAAGACATCTAATTGCATTTTGCTGTGTAAGGGGATACCCATCAGCACTGGCTTCAAGGAGAATTGATTTGCGGGATATTGATTACTTTCCGGGAGATTCTTGCTTGTTTCGGGAGGGTGAGAAATTTTCATGATTTCCAGGAGACTCCTTTGACTTGTGGGAGATTTGGGACCCCAGTGTACATATATTCTTGTATCGTTCAGTTAATTTAAAAGCAATTATTAAGCTTACAAATTACAAGAATGGATACGGTAGGCCCCAAATACAAGTTTGTGCACTAAAGTTTAATTCTTTTTTTTTTTTGCAGCATCCAACCACTTTAAAAAAATGTTTGTGGGCCGCAACAAAATTACCGATAGGCTGTATGTGGCCCGCGTGCCTTACTTTGCCTACCTGTGGCGTATATAGACCTTGTATTATGCACCTTTGATAATATTTTGTTTTGACTTATCTGGTAAAATATATACAGATTAAAACTGACTGAAATTTAATGTGATAATTATGTGATAATGTTTACTCTTTTCCAAGGTTCAGAGTTTCATTACGATCAGTGTATGATTATGCCTAATCAGGAGAAGCTCTTCATCTTCTCTGTTGCTGTATAAAATGAAATAGGGATTTATTTACACCAACCAACATGCTACTATAGGACTCTGTTAACTATCACTGTTTTTCTCCCATAATTCTAGAGCATGCAGAAGCCGATACTTTCTTTTGCTTCACAAATCTTATGTCAGAGATCCGGGACACGTTCATCAAGACATTAGATCACACAAGTGTCGGCATCAACGCCAAGATGAAGGTAGTCATGATGCAACTGAAGAAATTTGATCTCGAGTTGTGGCTTCGACTCAACAGCCAGAACTTGCAAGCCGAATTCTTCCTCTTTAGGTGGCTCACTTTACTACTGTCGCAAGAGTTTCCCTTACCTGGTAAGTATCCATGGATAACCTTATTGCTACTTACTAGGTCAGCCACAGCTGAGCCCCAGCAATACTCCTCCATTCATCACGGTTCATACTGGCTTCTAGCTCTTCTAATCCAGAATCTTTTTTTCAGTAAATTTATGAAAGTTAATTTTTGTCTGCCTCTGCTCCTTCGACCATGTGTGGTTTCCCAGAGAATTTCAAAATTTCAATTTCAAATTTATTAAAGTCCTTGTGGAAAATATTTTGAGTGTATAGTAAGTTTCATACATATAAGACAATGACGATGACATTGTCTTGCCTGTGTGCTATCTTGTCCCCCGACATTTGGTAGGGCCCTATACAGAATGTTGTTTGTGATTCGATTGATAACCACTCCTACATATTATTTTGTGTTACCTTTACAGGTGGTTGCCACACCTATTGTTTAATGTTGTGATTACCTTTACAGATTGTTGACCACACCTATTATTCTTGTGTTGCCTTTGCTTTGCCTGTTGGTCACACCTACCCTTTATATTAGTTTTGCTGTCTTTTACAGATTGTTGGCCACATCTTCCTTGTAGCCCTGTAAAAGGGTATATCAGGGGGTTTTTTTTCAAGGAAATGCTGATGATTTAACCTTTGCCCTCAGATTTGATCCGAATTTGGGATTCCTTATTTGCGGACAGCTCAAGGTTTCATTTCCTCGAAAGTGTTTGTTGTGCAATGATAATGTAAGTGCCTACATAAATTGTTACTGTATTCATTGATGTTCATTAAACAACATCTCTGTGTATGTCACATTCTATCAGTTTTGTTAATTGTACCCAATGAATGAGATCATTAAAATGATTTTTTTTTTTTCTTTAAATCTAGCATTATTAGGAATGAACTATTAGAAGGGGATTTTTCAACAAATATGAAACTTCTGCAGGTTTGTAAGCACTTTTTAATAAAGTATTTTTTGTATACAGTATTATATTTTCTAATATGTTTTCATGTTATTTTGTTTTTGTTTTATTCATTCATACAGTAATTTCATTTATTCATTCAATACTTTCATTTCATTCAAAGAAAAAAAAATAATTAAGGGGTAGATATGATGATCAAAAAGTTAATTAAATTAACTATTTGTGATTCTCCAACCCCCTAAAAGCAAACATTTAAAAGTAGATAAAATATACAAAAAGTACAGAAATTAGGTTAAGAGTTAAAAATTGCATTCCATTGAGATACAATTACAAACATGTGTCAACATTAAACAAGTTGTATTTAAGAGAAAACAATTATTTTAGATAAGATTCTAAAAAAATTATTAGAGAATAATATTTCCATAAACAACTTTAGTTATGTAAATAATATATTGTCTGTTATGTATTTTTACAATACCAGTATACATATTATATTAAAACCAATGAAATTATTTGATCGTACTATACATATTGTTTATCAGTGAAACAACATTGTGTACATATTAATGCGCTATTAAAAAAAATCTCATTTTATAGCATTTTGTTACTTATTTGCTTTATCTTATCCTTGATTGTTGGCACCTTTGCTATTTTTGTCTTGGTTAATGGGTTTGCTGGTAAAATTAGATGGAATTTTCTTTTTCATTTTTCAGAATTATCCTAGCATTGATGTCAACAAAATACTCTCAAAAGCATTTTCCCTCTGAGAATATAATAAAAAGTAGGATGTTAATTGAAAGAGTGAGATCAGCACAGATGTCTGTTCTTCCAGCAACAATGAAAAAAGTTGGGTGTATTATCTTATCGTTTTTTCCAGTTTTAATGAACATGATTTTAAGCTGAAATAGTTTCATCTGGTTTCTGGATGTATGAACATGGAAAAAAAATTCTTGTAAGTAAACCAATAATATACGTGCTGTTTGTAATGTTTCGATTCGTTAGCATTGAATCCTCTTCAGACTGGTTTGCTAGTTGCTGATGCTTACCGATGTTGTGGGCCGCCCTCTACCAGTAGTTTTAGGACTGATAAGCTGGTTGTAAATATTAGGAAGTTTGTATGTGCTGTCTTTTCTGTTAATGTTGTTTCATGTTTTCGTATCCAGAAACCCTCTCGACTAACCATATTCCTGACAGTGGCGGCTCTAGGATATATTTTCTTGGGGGGGGGGGGGTGCTGAGTGAGATAAGGATAACTTTGGCGCACTTCGCTATCTGAGGGCCTTCTGACCGAGCCAGGGAGGAGGGTGTCCCCCTCCCTAATGAAATTTTTTTTAGTAGGGATCTCTGGACAGCCAGAAATGACACTCTCAGACTTAAAAAATTTAAATGTAAAGTTGATAAAATGCAATTCTTATTATACTCTCAAACTCAACGCAATAAACACACATTTCATTTCATTAGGTTTTTCCCTTTGGTCTGAATGCCCGACTAACTCTGGCTGGTGGGTTGGGGGCTTAAAAAAAGACAAATTTGAGAGGCTATTTGAATACAAAAACACGGAAAAAACATGAACAGAGAAGACAGTGCACACAAACTTTCTAATATTTACAACCACCTTATAAAAAACTAGCAAACCAGTCATTGTTCTGATGAAGATCCGCTGCTAACGGATCGAAATGTTACAAACAGTAGGTATATTATTGGTTTACTTACAAGAATTTTTCCAATATTTTTAGTCTGTTTGATTTTTAACCAAGTAGTTGCAAATATTCTTGCTAAACGTATTGCCAAACTTGTCATACACTAATCCAAATGTAAGAGCACTAGTATTCAACCCAAATGCTCCGATTATGAAAACAGGTTGGAGACATTCAACTTGCTCGGCACATGTCGGATAACCATAGACGTTGACAAGGATCAGGGAGGCCATGAATTAAGCTAACAAAACAAATAATTTTCTAATATACTCTTGGAACCAGATATGAAATTCTTTGAGAATGACTTAAATGTATGCTTGAGGCCTACTTACGCAGACAGCAACACCAGCGTGCGACAACAACAGAAGGAAATAGAACCTGTTGTATGACTTATGTAATTGTACAAGTTGCACATGTGACAACATTTTGTTTATGGTGTAAAGGGATTTCAATGCCTGATAATGTTTTGTCAACAGTCCATGCCGTTGTCACACTCTGTGTAAACAGGCCTTTATTATGTTACATTTTTAAACATAAGCTCTTAAGTTCTGTCTATTTCAAAAGTTAGTGCTTTATGGCTGAAAATAATCAAGCTATAAAAAATCAGGAAATACGCTTTTTAAGAAAAAATATGTTTGTTTTAAATATTGATGAAATCTGTATTTAATGAGCAGTGATTTGAGTGCAAATAACAGTATTCCAAGACCCTGTACTGCAAAAACATGTCATTGGCTTGGGTTCAAGTTGGACAGTTATTACTGTAAGTGTCAGGATTTTTATCAGGGATCAATTAATTACGATAGTCAAAATAGCAGTCAATGGGTGTAGATAGTGTGCTCAAATTTTATAAGTACATTTTAAGGAGCCAGCATCCAATTGTATAACATGGCTACTGTTTATGATTTATTATTAATAATATTTTTTTATCATTATTTTTATTATCATTACTACAGTTTTTTGGGAAGTCTTTCAACATGATAAAGCAGCAAAATACCTTATACATACAACAACTCCCTTTTTGTTGTGTAACTTTTTTGTTTAAACAAGATATGACTAAATTTGTCAAGTTGTAGTACAGTGATGTATACTACCTGAATGTTTAAGAATGATAGTGAAGTTGTTCAAAATAATAATTATAACTTCCATAAAAATAATAACTATATGAATCTATTAATAGATATTCTACTTCTACTTCTGTTTTTATAGATTCCACCTATAAAATGCTATCCTTTAAAAAATATATATTCTGTTAAATTCATATGTTTTATCTCTGAACTATTGGGTGTCATTATAAATAGGTATCTGATATATAGCAGATATTCTATTTATTAATAGTTGAATTTTTAATATAAGTTTCTAATCTTTAAATAGATCCAGTCTATAAAATGATATCTTTTCCAAGCTAAATATATATACCGTAGAACCTCGAATTGAATCCCAATGGGCTTGATCTCGAGAAGAAGCCCATCTTGAAATGAAGCCCACCTCTTCAGTTTTCAAATGTCCAGGGCTTCAATTCAAGGTTTTACAGGTATTCAATTTATAGATAACTATGAAGCTAAATATAGATACTCATCTATAAATATTATATTTCTCATCTATAAAATGATACCGATACCCTATCCAATCAATCAGTACTTACTATGTTTAAAAATACATACACATTATAAAATAATTATAATAGCTATAAATACTGTAAGCTACCAAATTTATATTAAAATAGATCCATATATAGATAACCAGTTTGTCTGATTATAAAAATATAGTAGATTCTTGCTGATGAAGGCCACAAAAATGGCATAAACATTTCTTCATATAATGTAAATAAATGTGTTTCATTGTTCATCCGTATGTGCTGTGCTGGCTCCAGAAATTTGCTGGTGGGAGGAGCTCCTAACCAAATGGCCAACTAGAGCCTCGCTCAGGGCCCCTGAATAAAAATTCTGGGTAGAATTCATGAGGAGTTTGGTGCCACACTGACAATGTGGAATAAGCATTAGGAAACTAATACACATTGATAGATAGATAGATACATACATAGATAAATGTTATATATGATATTCAACCTACTGTATAAATAATACCCATTCTAGTACATTATTTGATATCCATTCGAAATATCAATCTATAAAATGTTCTATGAATTGGATATTAAATCTGTAAATTGATATCAATCTATAAAAATATAAGTTGTTACCAAGTTATCCAGTCCACTAATGATTGATATCACTAATGTTATGCTGACCTGTAAACCCATGTCTATTTTAGTAGTACAGTAATGTGTAAATAAAAGATTTATAAATAAATATATCTTTGATTATTAAAGTTGACATGTTTAAGTTGATGGGTTTATTTCCGGACACTCAGAGTCTGTATGATGTTATATCGTTTGCATTGCATAATATGTCTGTAAAGCTTGGTTTCCTTAAAATCGCTACACTGTCGCTATGTTGTTTTTAGTGCAATCGTTGTGCTGTGTAGCAGTCCCCGACGCAATCAGGAATGGTCACCGATTCGACCGACCAATCAGCATCAACGAAAGATGTCGGCGTTAGCGTGTAGCGATTGTATGGAAACCATGCTTTAATCATTCTTGCAACATTTGCATTGGGTTTGTCTGTCATGCAGTTAATTTCGTTTCTTTTCTTAATACTTATCACTATTTTTTTTTTAGTTTACTAGCAATAATGGATAATGGTGCTACATAATGAGCTATAACTGATTTACAACCACGTTTGTAAAACCATGGAGTTTTCGCTCCATAATAGCAGCAATGGGTTATACTACAGTGTTCAGATCCCAGGCTATGCTAATGGCAACTGATCCCCTTGAATCAGTTGCCATTAGCCTAGCCTTGGTTCCAAGCCGAAATTTGGAATACTCGGTGAATGCTATACCATAATATGATGTGTGTCATACACAAGTTTAATTCCATCCCATCTCTTTTATGGCCCTCAAATCCAATCACTCGTTTATGGAGAAACCTGTGGCAAGTTGACCAGAGCCCTGAGTAGTCGTTTTAGGTACAGTAGAATAATCAGAGTCGTACATAATTCTCTGAACATAGTTTTAGTTGATTTATTTGATACTATTTGTATATTATTATATAATACAGTATTACATTCAGTTATTCGATTATTATAATTCTTATGTGAAATTTGCTAATTGTTCAGTACTAAAGTAAACTCAGTTTCCCTTCTCAAAAATCATAAATATTAGATTTAATGTTGTTTTTCAAATACTTTAACAAGAGCATGTGTGGTCTTGTCATATCGTGAGCAACTTGTGCATGTGTTTTAAGAGTAGACCTATAATATCTTAAACCAGAGAACAAACTTCACTGCCAAACTACGCCTACGTGTATGTGGGCTGTTTATCTGATAGTTCGCAGTTCACTAGTTTAAAAATTTCTTAAATCTTTAAACACCTTGCTCTTAAATTGTATATCCAACTAAATATGTATAGGATTACATTTTTGCAAAAACAGAGGTTGATCTAGGGGGTAACGGGAACTAGCGATCTAGCGTCACCATGTAAATTAGGAGAGGTAGACTACATTATCAGGCAAATGTTTTAAAGTAATTACAGATACGTTATTTTTATATCGTAAATTTCAATGATTGTTTTACATGCGAAAAGATTGAAAAGATTATACATTATGAATAAAGGAATTGGTACGAAATAGTTCGAACAGGTGTTTTTTTTCCTTTACAGACTTTTGTATATATATA
>NW_022694700.1:347286-357286 GCF_011630105.1 Anneissia japonica | reverse complement strand
TGTGTATAAGAGACAGTTATTATTATTATTATTATTTATTCATTTATATTTCAGACTGATAGTGATGGTTGTGTAGGGTGCGGCGATCCAATATCGGACCGTTTCCTCTTAAAGGTTGGACATCATTCCTGGCACACGGGATGCCTTCATTGTTGTGTGTGTGCTTGTAGTCTAAGTGGTCATCACAAGTGTTACTTCAAAGACGGACAGGTGTACTGCAAGATAGACTATGTCAGGTATGTTTTTCCGAGGTCTCTTATTAAAATGGTTCCGAATGTAAAAAGTACAAAAGCGATAATTAGTCAACAGGCTGTTATTTCAGTGGGCCTACATCCCTGGCTGCCAATCTATTTTCTGTCTCTTATACACATCTAGATAATTACCGTCATTAAGATTATAATGTCTACCTAATATTATATTGGGTTGATTTTACAGTAACTTAACGACCTAGTCATCAATTAATTATTTGGTAATTAAAATTGATGTAGTCGCAAGGTTCAATCGTCAAAAACTGCATTGTCGGCCTATTATGTCATTGTCACAGTTCCGTTTTTTGGATTCTATTTACAACGAGTAGTACCATACGTTACTTTTTCTCGTAATTGGATAATTAATACGTTTTAATAATATGGCAGGGTAGTAGTATTACAATAGGAGTGAGACTGGAGTCCAGTGACCTTCCTAGTCCCGCCTCACCTATAAAAGTCACTAAGCCCCATTGTATTCGATTCAATAACAGTATTACTTACTCAAAACATCAGATCCATACAGCTTTGGCTACTACGGGACTGGTATGTCTAGAATGTATTTGGTCAACCTTACTTAGAGCGGAGCTGAGCGAAAGGATGTTGGCTTGAAAGACCTGCAAGAACGTACGTTCACTGCCTATCAACTATGGTTTCCAAGAAATTATAAGAGGAAAACGAGTACAATACAAATTTAAGCCATACACACACCCACACACACACACACATAGATATTATTAAAATGAAAAATACTGAAAAAGAAATGATAAGCAACAGCTAAAAAAAGTAACGTAAGTAAATAGCCAGAAATAAAAGATGTTTCGGACAACATTAGTCCTTCCCCAGTGGCGAATGTGAGAGGGTATAAAAGGTCAGATAGTATAAAGTGAGAAGTGATGCAAACATATTTGATATATATTTATATATATATATATATATATATATATATATATATATAATCGATCTAACAGCATCGACTGATTATGTTGTCTATAGTGAGTGTATAATGTATTTACCATCCAACATTGTACGCTCAGTATTTCTTTCCATTTATTTTAGAAATTGTTCTATCATATACATACATACATACATACATACATACACATATATATACATATATATATATATATACATAATATATATATTTTCTATATATATATATATATATAATATTTTAAGTCTTACATTTTCTGTCACAAATTTAAGGGTATCTTAATCATACATAGGTCTTTTTTCACTAAATGTATATATATATATGTATATATGTATATACATTTTTAATTTTTTTTTATTTAGAACATTTTTAATTATTTTTCTTAGAACTCGATATTAATGTATAGGCCTACAATATTTATATATACATAATATATATATTTTCTATATATATATATATAATATTTTAAGTCTTACATTTTCTGTCACAAATTTAAGGGTATCTTAATCATACATAGGTCTGTTTTCACTAAATGTACATATATGTATATACATTTTTATTTTTTTTAAATTTAGAACATTTTTAATTATTTTTCTTAGAACACGATATTAATATATAGGCCTACTGTTTGCTTGAACTTTAAAGTTTGTACAGTAAGTGGTATATACATTATTAGGAAATAATGCGGGGTTGTTTTTTTTTTTTTAACAATACGTTACTTTCCACTGACATCAACATTTAAAGTAATGTGCTTTTGTAGAAAACGTAGCATTCCTGAGTTACACACCATGTCATTCAACTAGCAGTTCGCAAAGAATGAGCCAAAGAAACACCCATGAACTCGTAATAGAAGTGTGAATATGTAGATGGTCTCCCATTAAACAAAAGTATGAGGCAACTGCAGTAGGACAAAACATAATAAAAAGCCTGTCTTAAAAATAAGACAATAAGGGGAGCGATCAATAGAGTCTTATGTAATTACGTCACAGTGATTGACAGTTAGTACTTCTTAGCAAAAGTGCAGAAGACGCCACCAAGGCGTGGTTTCCCATTGGCTGATCTAAAGTTGAGAGTTTTCAATTGGATAAACCCACACGACACGAATGATTGTGCCTGGTGGTACAGGGACGAAATCTGTACGATAGTTAACTCAACCACGTTCTAAGGCTTAACTTATTCTTGCGATCATACAAACAACAAATGAAGATACGTAATCGTAGCCCCGGTTGTATCTTTTCAGAAAAATTTGCTAAGGCAAATTTAACAAGTAAAATTGGCCCAATGTTGGGTACTATAGGCAACAGAAATGTGATTGTAAAGACTGAGCCGGGATCTGTCGAAGATTTTACCAGCGACGACGAAAGTATGTCGGTAAGTTGGCAGAAATGTTAAATGTGCAGACACAAGAGACTAAAGAAAATATATATAAACTGAATATAATTTATAAATGTTATATTTTCATTCTATTTAAAGAATTATAAAAACAAACACTATGAGACAGCAAATATATATATAGATAGATAGATAGTTAAGAATTAACATCTTAAATAATCAAATATTTGACCAACCAATATTTTTATATATTTTAATGATATTTTACTTGACTCCTTATGCTACTTTAGGCCTGTGTTCTCATCGGCATCTTAGAGCCGAGCCACTAGACAGTGATCTATTAGGTTTACCGTACGTTATTGTAACGTAAAATTTTTAATATCATATCATATATATCATGGATTTATGAGAAATTACAAAATTGCAAGTTGATATGTAGACTTTTTATATAATATACATAATAGGATGGCCGTTGATTCACGGTCGATCGCTCGAAATGTGTGTATATTTACCTAAAACAATAGAATGGACAGTACTTTGTAATTTCTTATATCAATATCAATTTTAGTTATTTATTTTACTCTGTGAAGTTATACTATAGTCTATTTCTTCCAAGTGAAAATTAACCAACAATTAAAACTGAATGTGAATCAGCATTGCCCTTATATGAAAGCTAGAAAAACCCATATTTAAAATGAGACAGTTATAACATATAGGCTTATATAACAATTTCCATATTATCATCACAACATTTATTGTGTACATTGTTATAATTTATTATTTTTATATTTATCATCATCATCATTATTATTATTATTATTATTATTATTATTATTATTATTATTATTATTATTATTACTATTATTATTATTGTTATTATTTATTCATTTATATTTCAGACTGATAGTGATGGTTGTGTAGGGTGCGGCGATCCAATATCGGACCGTTTCCTCTTAAAGGTTGGACATCATTCCTGGCACACGGGATGCCTTCATTGTTGTGTGTGTGCTTGTAGTCTAAGTGGTCATCACAAGTGTTACTTCAAAGACGGACAGGTGTACTGCAAGATAGACTATGTCAGGTATGTTTTTCCGAGGTCTCTTATTAAAATGGTTCCGAATGTAAAAAGTACAAAAGCGATAATTAGTCAACAGGCTGTTATTTCAGTGGGCCTACATCCCTGGCTGCCAATCTATTTTAGTGGGCACAAAATGTTCATATCCCATAATTTAATGCAGTTGACAAGTTGGGGGTGCTGTTGTCAAGAGAGAACACATCTACCTCGGCCTCATTATGACTGGAGTTGATGTTTGTCACCCGCTCAGAAATCGCACTCTTATGAAAATGTTTTCAAAATCTCTTAGTTTGAAAATAAGAAGTAAAAATTCATTATAAATATTTTCGAACAATTCGGCATTCTCCTGGGTGTGCATTATCTATTTTGGGCTGTCTCGAACATTTGAGAACACTCAGTAAACATAAGCTGTATCGCGAAAGTTATATGATTTTTTAAAAATTAGGCCTCAGTTTTAATGCAATCGATGTTAAAATTGCGATAGGCCTATATATTCAGAGCCTATAGGCTTGAAGGAATGTTTTAAATTTAAAAAGGTTATAATTCAGGAGCCTCTTGCTTAGACAGAAACATGCATAGCTTATCTTGCCAATATTTTTCCTATGTTTTGCCAGGAACTTATATGTCTAAGGATATTTTCTTTGCTTGGTAAGCAGTCTTGCAAACCTCAAAAATGTTTACTAGTCTTGCCCACCCATATACATTTGTGTCAAGACAACTTGAAAACCAGAGCAGTGTGGTAGTATAAAATATGAGAGTGAAAGAATGTATTTAGACACAACAACGAACTTTTAAATGTTCTGAAGTGGTGGGGCAAATCAAGGCTGGCCATGACAAACTATTCAATTCCAGGGCTCAGAGCACCAGTAGGCTTTTCCAACCTTCATCCATTTGAAGATGATAAACAAACTTAATCATAGTTTTGACCAGGATCATATGCCACAGAAACAGTCTTCAAATTAAACAGATTTTGCTAATTTAAAGAAACATATCGGTTGACTAAACTAATTTCGTATTTCATATAGGAATAAAACTATAATCAAAATTCAATAAATGGGTATTTGATTTTCTCAATAAAACCATATGCGCATAAATACCTATGATTCAGAACACACGAAAAATGTCATTACAGTATACAAACTAATTGTGTCCATTCACCAAAAAAAAATATTTGCCTATGTAGGCCTAAGTATGACGCAAATTGACCAACTGGCATTCAACCAACACCATCCTTGAAAGAAACTACACAATGATTATACGATGCCCAAACTAGATGCACGAAGGCTACTCTTTTGTTGTACGGACAGTTTATAAGGGTGCATATTACCCCCTCTCATTGGCCAGGCATTTCCTCACAAGGCTATCACTCTGGATTAACGATCTTAAACTAACACACGCTAATTGATTATATAAAATAATATCAATAATAAAATCGATGGTGATCGACCAGTGTTTCTATTGCATTGAAATGGTGGTGAGTGGTATTTAAACAAAATACTCAATTCGCATTATTAGTCACTAGTTAACCTCCACAGTCTTTGCTTTAATCTCTTTTAATTGAGCAAGTACTCTCGGTTATTTATAGAGGAGACTTAATATACAACAATGAATACCCCCATCTAAGGCTGTTGATTGGAATTAGGGTGCTAATGATTTTCCTTAAGGCTGATGAAACCGATTATCTAAATGATGTGTTGATATAACACGTTGGCCACTTAACTCTAACAAATCGTTTAATAAAGTTAATTTGTATAGTGGGATATGCGGTAATTGAGTCGTGTCCAGTACTTTGGAGTAATCTTTTCACGTCGATTTTGGTATCAATCCTTAACAAAATAAAATTTCATATAAAATCCTAAAAACTAATTTAAAAAAAAGAAAGAAACCTGCTAAAAAGACAAACGTTATGTGGATATCAATCAATTACGATGGACATTATCTGAATAGGAACCTAACTTTCAAAACTATTGTACCAGTTGTAATCGTTCATGTGGTCTGCATTTCAACTGTACGATAACAAAGCTCGAATACCTTCATGTTCGTGCACATTCGCACTATGAATCTGCTGTAATTTAATAGGCCTACGTAGGTATTCCCTCTATAGTATAGTATATCACTCTAAGCTTTAGTAGGTCTAAACTATTTGTTAAAGTTATAATGTCCTAGTAGGCATATTTCTAAAATTTCTTATTTTTTGAATGTCTTCTCAGGCAGTATGCCTATTACTTAATGTTAATAGATTTCTTACTGGTTATCTTACTTAATTTTTGTCTGTTTCAACAGGGAATTCGGGACAAAGTGTGCACGGTGTAAACGAGGTATACAATCTAGTGACTGGGTCCGGCGAGCCAAACATTACGTGTTCCACCTGGCCTGCTTTGCCTGTGACAACTGCAAACGCCAACTTTCGACGGGAGAAGAGTTTGCCATGATGGACAACAGGGTCCTTTGCAAAGCACACTATATGGAAACCGTCGAGTTGTCGATGAAAGGCGGGTCTGGGAGTGATGGAGGTAATTATAAAAATATATATTTTTTCTCCTTCACCGGCACTCAGACCGAGTGGAATTTGTGAATATGTGGTTAACTTTTTTATGTCATGGGTTCAGCTCTTGGAGAAAATGTAGGAATTCATCTATCACTTACACCCACACTTCAGTACTCGTAAAGATACTTGTTTAAATAGTTGAGCAACCAAAACCCCAGTATGAATAGCTTGATGAACGGGTCGTCATCATAGTGGTATAAAAACTCTTAGACAATGTTTGACTACCGTAATCACCCTAACATCACCATAGTTGAAGGTTTCTTTATTTGACAGTTTTAGTCACTATATTAACAATTATAGACCTACATAGTACGTGACCTAATAAGGCGAAGGTGCCATCATTTTATAGCGGCCTATAAAGAAATATTAAGATTACTCAAATTATCCTGTATATAGACATTATATCATTGTCATTGATATAGGCCTATACTATGCTTTGTTATTGTTGCTGTAATACTGAATATAATCTCATTCTCTCTATGATTATTGTTTCAGAGGGCCTTACTTAGGTATTTTAGTAATTTCCAATTGTTTAGTTGTTTGTGTTCAGTTAATACATTTTAAGTTCGTCCGTTTAATTACAAACCACCAAGTTATTGTCTATACCCTTTGTGCTTGATATTTGCTACGTCTACACCAGACTCATTGTTGTAACCTTTAATACACCCAATAAAGGCTGTCTCTTATACACATCTAGATGTGTATAAGAGACAGCATAAAGATAATCAAAAATATGTTGTTTCATGTTTGCAGATAGCTCATACGATTCGTCATCTGGTCAATCAAGGATGCTCCACCGACCAAAGCGCATCCGTACGACGTTCTCAGAGGAGCAGTTGGAGGTGCTGCAGGCAAATTTCCAAGTGGACAGCAATCCTGACGGCCAGGACCTGGAACGGATCGCCACAATCACTGGTCTAAGCAAGCGAGTAACCCAAGTCTGGTTTCAAAACTCGAGAGCGCGCCAAAAGAAATATCAATCCCGCGGCGGGCACAACGAAGGATCGCCTCCAAGTCGTAAGTTAACTTGATTTTTTACATTAAAAATGTGCGTAAGCCTCTATAAATGATCTGCACTCATAATAAGCCTTTAATAATAATTCAATTTTTACCGCGCCTTCTTCAAAATGGTGAAAACGTTGATTGGTCAAATTTAATTACCTCTTGAAGGCCCTTCTGCTGTGATCAGTCATACACAGAGCAATCCATAAATACAATTACAGAATATTTTGGCGAGAAATAAATCGGATTAATTGTGTTGGCATGTACATTGCGATAGTCATAATTACGTTAATTATTGTCGCGTATGTTAATCAACCAAGATTTTACATGAAACATGTCATAATGAGTGTATAAATACATCAGATTGTATAAGACTGAAATACCATATACATACATTATAGTCCCGGAAGGGGTTGTACTAAACAACCAAAATCTGTAAACTTTCTGTTTTCATCATTAAATGAACATGATGATGGTTTTGTATTTTCTGTTTGTTTTTTTCAGTATTTTTCATAATAAATAGAACTAATAATTACGAGTCAAATATACTTACAACTAATTTTAATTTATTTTCCAGCTCCACAATCTCCGTGTGTTAAGTGCGGGCATACATACTGCGCCTGTACTCACGTAATGCTTTGTTCTCCAAAATCGTAACGTCTTTTATGTCGTCAAACGAAACCGTTAACTTGAAAAAACAGCAACTATTTACAGAATACACGACGATCCTGGTGCTCAACGTATATTTTATAATTATTTATGCGTTTCTTAGAATTTATTGAATATTCGAAGTGATCAGAAAGATACCATGCCATGTTAATTAAATAAGGTTTATCTTGTATTTAAGGTTATAAATGTATAATCCTACAAGAAAATATTAATTAATTCATTAGGGTATTTATTAATTTATTCATCTATCTATTTATTCAAAGAAGGTTTTCATTGGCTTCATTCAGTACAATTGTTCGATCTTCCATAAGTCCCACTTTTACACAAAGAATGAACATGTAGGCCAACAGATCATTTTGTCCGAACAAATGTACTTACAGGTTATTGCCTGTGTGTGATCGAAATATGTAGTCATGTGTAGTAAATTTCGGAGCAAAAACATGCACCCTGGTAAAGGAGGATCAACTGTATTCTAAGTTCTGAGTGATATGTATAACATTGTATAATTAAGGGATTTTCATGACCGGTTACTTTGATATTTCGAAACATGTTTAAAGATAAGATATATGTATTCATTTTTAATTTATTTAGTTTTTCTGTATTTGTCTCTTTGGTAGAGCTGGACAAAATTATTTTAAAATATATATGTGCAATAAAAATAGGATTTTTTCGATTAAATACAGAAAACCGTTACCAAATATATTATAATATTCATGCAACCGACTGGATATTAACAATCTTTGTTTGCAAATGGTCATGAATGTGTTGTTCCCTATCCTTAATTATGCATGCAGCAATGAAGTACAGTATATACACATGTTACATAACATAAATAGTATTCCTGTATTTATGTTACTATTACTGGTTTCTACGCATGTGTTTGAATGGAGTTTGTGTATGCCTATATTTTTTTTCCTAAATTTCCGTTCCTTAATGCTTAATTTTTATAAAAAAATTCTCATGTCATTTTCCATTTTGTTCATTTTTTAATTTCTATTTTTATTTACTATTTATTTTTATTATTGCTATTTCTCACTTAAATGCTACCAACCATATGGTACAGAAAACAACTCAAAAATGCTTTTGTTTCGTTACTAATAATATTATTATTAGTTACTATTCATGATATTATTATTATTATTACTAATATTCATATTATTATTAATAGTTTTTAGGCTTATTACTTTTGGTAATATTTTTGTTCATTGTTTTTTTTTTTTTTTAATATTTATATAGTTATTTTTTAATAATACTAATAAGAAGTATTATTATTAAATACACAAAATATTTTAAGATATTTCTTCCCTGGATTTTTGGTGGATCTCATAAGTGTTAAGTGTGACACCTATTAATGTTCAGGCTGTGTAGTATGGAACGCCATACACGCTCGATAACGTTTTTGACATCCTAGTTTTAAACTAAAGAACAAATCTTATCTTACTTTTTCGGCACTCAAGATTATCATTGGGAAAAAGTTTCGAATATGCAATCAACTGTTGGAAACAGCTTGATGCGAATTAATATATTAAGATTAGTCATAGATTGTGTAAATAGATATTACGATATAATAGATACTGTACGAAAATTATATTGGTGGCCATAGGCCACACGTATGTAAGTAAATATTGTTTTGTATAATGTTGGTGTGTATTATTGTTATTAGTAGGCTTGCGCTGAATAAATGTTGAAAGACGTTTCCTTATTGAACTCATGATTTGTGCAATCCTTGTTTTTTTTTAAAATTAATGTGCGACACCTTTTTTCTTAATATACTTTAATAAGAGTGGTGTGGTTAGTGTTAATTTAATATTCTGCATTGTTGTTGTAAGTTGTCACATTCATAAATCTATATCTGATCTATAATAACAGGTCTATTGTATAGTAGTACTATACAACGCTGTACATTCTGTGAGGTTTTAATTTTGTTTAAACACAAGATAAATAATCAAATAAACAAATGATAATAGCATAAATTATGAAAAATGACCCAATAGTCACCATGGTGCTTATAATAATTACTTTGTTTAGAGGCTTCAATGCGCGGTGTATATTCGAAAGAGGAGGCGCTTAATCATTAGTGGTGCTTTTTAATTATCATTATATCCTAAAAACAAGACATCCCACAAACATGATTACGAGCCTTTTAAAAAAATTACATTATAAATATAATATAAAAAGGGAAAAAAATAATTGCT
>NW_022694700.1:323610-347211 GCF_011630105.1 Anneissia japonica | reverse complement strand
ATATATATAAATTTAATGGTAAATGGGATAAACCCATAAAAACAACGAGCAGCCAAATAAATGCAAATAATGATAATATAAAGTTTAAACGGAACAGTAGAGAAAATCCGATCAAGAATGACAAAACAAACTAAATATTCACTGGAAAAAATCCCAATATCTGCAGACGGATCCGTTTCGGCCTTCTAGGCCTCATCAGTGCAGCTAGGGTAAAGATGAAGACCAAACGTTATGACCAGCTTGAGCAGGGCCTAGGCTAGCCCGACGTTCAACTGCAGCATCGCTAATGAACCGTCAATGCCAAACCAAGACAGTATATAGATACGGCCCAGGTGTGGATGAAAATATTGGAACAAGAGATATGCGCCTACTTGATTATGGAATGTTGTGGGGCGGAAGACTGTTCCAGTAAACACAGAGTATATTTTGTCATTATTAACACGTCCTCTACGAGACTCTACCAGACAGCACTAGTCGGTGGTCTCAAGGACTAATCGGAGATCTAAAGATACAATCTCTACTGTGCATCAATGGCGGCCCGCTGGATCTCAAAAAAATATATATATATATATATAATCGTTCGACTGTTTATGAGAAAATGATATATTTTTGTGGTTAGAGTAATTTCAATTTACCAAAATATTTTTTCTCGTCTTCCACTCCTCTCTTATATCAATAATTGTTTATGCAGATCTCAATTATTAGGTTGAGTTCATATTTTGCTATTACAATATGAAATCTCTATTGTAAAAGCTAGGAAATAATTTTCAGATCCAAATGTTTAGTACAGTATAAACATGAACCTTTGTTTGGGTAGGCCTATTATTAATATTATTGCTGTTTTAGTTGAGTCTAAAAGTAAACTATTCTGAACAAATTTCTACTTTTGTCATATCGACAAAGCCAAAATACATCTTAGAACGGACTGCTATCAAAGTTCACAATCAACTAATAACGACGTTTGTAGTTCCTTTCCGAACGCCAAAGTACGCTATAACTTTATACATTTTAATATATATATGTTCCCCATAATTTTTAGGTCTAAATATATGGTTTTAAACAATAATTTTTGTATTATTGATCCCAGAGAGAAGATACGTAACTCTTTACCATAATCTATGCTTGGTAATGTCATTTATACAAAGAAATTAAACGTTGTACGTCATCATCAGTCATGTGTCTCAGTAGATAAGAGAAATAATGACGTTTTGCATTTTAAAAAATTATACTTATTAAGTTAAGCTCATGGTCTACGAGTGGCCTTAATACAAACGACTTTCCAAATAGTCATTTAAATGTAATTGAATTATCCGACATTATAATACTATTGGGCTTACTATATTAGCGTAAGCCTATTAACAAGAAAATGCAATTGTGTTGATTTTACAAGGCAAATCAGCTCTTAAACTTGTCATTAATGACCAATCAACATTTTAGGGCCATCAAAATGTATTTTTTTTTTTTTTTTTAACTTGAATCATGACATGATGTGAGAATCCATCTCTCCAGTTGGCTGTGTCCAATGCGAGTTTGATGGCATACTGTTGTTCCATAAACAAAAATATTTTAGATTTTTGCCTTGCGCCAAGGTATTGTTTGTTTTTTTTATGCCGGCCTCATGAAATTTTAATTCAATATATCTGAATCCTATTCCCAGTCAAAACTCTACCCATGGTATATTATGCATTCATAAGGACGTTCATTATTGTAAATAAAAAATATTTGACCATTTTAATAATAGCACTAGAATTATAATTATGAAGCAATATATACTACCGGTATTTTGGTTTAATTAAAATGTTTTCTCTATTATGAAAATATATTCTAAATTCACTAAAAATTATATTTACAAACGGAGGTATTTTTTGTAACTCATTTTTATGACAAAAAAATGCCATGGCATTTTAAAGTTGTATAACTGCGTACCCAAAACCCATAAGTTGAGAATTTGTTTTTTTTAGTAGGTCCCCATAAAAAATGTGTTCTCTTATTTAGGACACCCTTTTGTTAAGGAGACATTTTTTCCCGAAGGCACCCCCTTAAAAAAGGGTTCTACATCAGTAATATGATGGGTAACCCGTCACTTAACAACGCATCACCATCTATACACGTCATAAAATAACTTAACGTTATTGATAAGTTGTAATCCTTCATGGCCATATTATGGTATTGTCGCGTGCGTATCAATCTTCATGACTAATTATTAATTAACACTCCATTCAGACGCTGAAATACGTGTGCTAATGAGAGTGACGTAAATAATAGCATTTTTGACAAATTCCCAGACAACGACAGATGTATATGAATGTAATACGATTTCATTTTGATTTCATTATGAAATATCATGAATAATCATCGACATTCAATTACGAAATAGAGTTTTTTCTAGATATAAGAAATCAATTTTAAGCCGAATATCGAACATTATTAGCATTAACTTTTCATTTACTTCATTTACTTAGGCCTACTATTTTGGCGAAAAAATACGCAGGGAATGCATCAGCCCTGGAACATGCGATAGCAGTTGAAACTAGTAAAGATTATTTGGTATATATGTTATTATAAAATGCTTTTTTGAAACAATAAAAATATAAAATATGACAATAATTTGTCATATTAGTATGTGTCATATTATTATTCTTCTTGTTGCTATTAATGTATTATTGTTGTTATTCTGAAACTATGTGTAAACGTGATTTTCTCAAACGCCCTCATCCGTGGATATCCCTATCATAAGAAAATCGTTCAAAACCAAGTTAAGGCTTAATTAATTTATCTATTCTAGTAGGTCCGCTATATACTTTTTTTTTAAATTTTACATTTCCCAATCCATGCCATTCATTTTTGTAAAAACCTTAAATGTTGTGTTTGACCATCCGATATTTTACTTGAACAGATGCCAACGACTAATAACTGTAATTATAACATTATAACAAAGATTCCAACAGATTTGTTCCTATTGCGCCGCCTTTATTTCCTATTCGTATATATTAATGTACAGACGAAATCAATGAGGAAGAGTCAATGGAGAAGTGATACTCCACGCAGCGATCAATTACTGTGACATACTGAATTTTTAACCACGGTAGTATTTGGGCTTGGATAACAAAGCAATTGGGTATTACGCTTACAGTCTCAGAAACAAAGAACAAAAACAGTTGCTCTTCTGTGATTTCACGAAGTCTTATTGGACGCACTTGGAAATTAAATCTTACATTTTCATTGTTCTAACAATTTCTTATGTCATATCTGTTGACAATATTTTACTATCATTCCACGTAGTTTTATTTTTCCAAAAAAAAAAAATAAATAAATAAATAAATAAAATAAAATCGGGGAGTATACGTAGGCCCAATGAAATAATAATAATGGTTCAAAAAATTGAATTTGCTCCTGATTTCATTTGAAAAGAAAACACCTTTTATTATGATTGAATTACTGTACGTTAGTCCACCAATAAATAACATTAAGACATATTTAGTTCCAGATATAAATATATTTATTTATTTATATAGTATTTACTTTTACTTTTTTTTGCATTTCATATTTTTCAGTAATAGAAAATGAAATCACATTATTGAATATATGACGCTATTTTTACGATTAATTTAATCAAATTCCTGATTGAATCGGTTGCTTTCTCTTTACACAGTTACAGTCTTCATCTTCCTTCCGTTTTTCTCATCCACATCACTATGTAGCCTAGTTGGATTGGAACAAAGCTCCAATCCTATTGTTTTTACGACTGATATTAATTGTATGTCATCACTCCTCTTGAGTTACTGGTCGGTGGTATCTGTAAACACATCGCCTACACGGATTCATCTTATTTCACCTAGAAAACAGAGTTTTTGCCGTTACAAAACAATTAAAAGGATGAATAATCAAACTACAAAAATATTCAGTTTACTGATCACAATCAAATCTGTTGGAAAAATGTAATTTATACATCATGGAATTATTATTTCCCTAAATATTACTGAGAACCATACCAGCTCTAAGTGGCGGTACCAAGTATTTGAAATAGTCCAGGGAGGGAATGTTATAGACCAAGGGAACAGATTAACTCAGCCCCACGATGACACTGGAACAGAATTATTATCTCTGTGGCACCTGCAGATGGCCCGAAATTGCACCATTCCTCCCCCCACCCCCAAAATATAATAAATAAAACTTAAATTTAATTACAGTTTCCATTTTCCCCTATCATTTTTTTAAAATTTAATTTTCAAAAATTTAGTGAGTGTGGGTCGTCTCCAAAACTTATTGTTGCACACATTGTGTAGGAATCAGTATACCAGCTCAGTATTTGTGTAAGTCTTGCCATGTTAAAATAAAAGGTGACTCTCTGTAACAACTTTTGCCGTAATTTTGCATAAGTTTCTTCAGCAATCTTACTCCTTTCCTTAAAAACCCATTAAATACAAATTACAAATAACAAAAATTAACCTTTTTTACTGTCTATATTCAATAAACATCTCTCATACTTTTCTCAAGGACAGCATTTTCTATACGTTGTGATGATCGTTCAGCACATTTCAAGAATTCTTCCAGCTGGGATACACACTGCTGGACATCTTGCGGGTGTGTGTTTAAGCATGTGTCATATTCTTTGAAACTGTTGGCGCATTCTCGATTGATCCGTTTAACTGCTGGGCTATATATTTAAAAAAAAAATAAAATAAAAAATAAAAAGATATTACAAATAACACTTGTTGGGCGGCGACCGTTGTAAAAAATATACTTCATCTACTTCACCCCACCAATTGTAAAATAATTTACTAGGTAAAAGGTAGGCTAAAAACTACAGGGCTTCCAGGAGGCTATGTTCGCCGTGGAGTCCCACCCGAGAACAACTTGCGATTTCGCAATTGTTTTCACACGTACTGAATATTTAGTACATTTCCACGTTAGGTAGGGCAAAAATTACACCTATACATATTTTTATTGCAAATATTATGAATACTAAACCAAGAACATTACATTAAAACATTTCTTAATCTAGTGTCTTTTCTACAAACTATTCTAATTAAATACTGTACAGTAAATCCATAGAAAGGCCTACTGTATATTCTTTAATAAATTGCATAGACTGATGTGATAAAAAAAAAACATCACGCACTAAGAACATTTTCGAAAAGAGCTTATAGAAACATACACTTTGCAATATTTAAAAAAAAAAATTAATTACTGTATGTTGAAGATCATAAAGGAGAATATTTGAATTGTAGTTTTCAACATACTGTTGTGAAGAGCAGTGAGTGGCCTTGTTTTTCAGATCATCACAGTCATTTTGCCAAGATGATGGGTTTTCTGTCACACACCTTCCATAATTATCAAGTTCCTCACCACAGTATTTTGTTATAATGTTCACGATCGCTTCCCTTAATAATAACAACAATAATTGATAGGTAGGCCTACTATAATAACAATAAAAATAACAATACAACAAAAATAATATTAATAGCAATAATAATAGCTATAATGATAGCGACGATAATAATAATAATAATACCACTACCACCACAATAATAATAATAATAATAATAAATAATAATAATAATAATAATAATACATAGTAATATAATAATAAGAGTAAAACTAACAATACAAGAGTAATAATAATACATAATAATTAATAATTAATAATAATAATAATAATAGTCAGCGGATACTTATGGATGAATTAATGATGCTCTAGGGCCTAGGTCCTACAGTAAAAACTACATGCTTCCTTAATGTTGTAGTATCAAATCCGTGGTCTCACAGGATTTGAACCCAGGAACCTGGGATTGTAAAGCATGCGTCTTAACCACCAATACCACAAAAACAATAATCAAAACAACATTTAAAAAAAAAAGCAGCAAAAACAAAATTAAATATGAGTTGGGACTACTCGCCCTATTTTATTAATTTCAATTAAAAGTTAATTAATAAATTATAGGCCAGGCCTATGCACATTTCACAATAACTAAAGGTACCAAAGCCTTTTTAAAGAGTTATCACCCTCGAATTTTAATTACCTACTAGGTGTTAACCACTATTTTAATTTCAATCAATTGTAAAATGTAGGATCACTTCCTTCTTTCTGTAAAATCCTGACTACAGGGGGAATAATTCATTTTCACATCCCAAAATGGCTTGGGCAAGACGAATATAACAGCCTAGAAAAATTAAAAAAAACCTTAAGTTAACATGAACAACTTGAAAATTTAAGCAATGTATTATTCTGAAAACAAAACAAACAACAACCATATGTTTAACTAACTTACATATTTAAAATCTAAAAAAATTCAAATTGAAAATTTAAAATGTTTCTCGAGCTCGCCCTCAGCGTTGGGGGCATATGTAAACAATGTTTATTAGGCTACCTAACCTTCTGTAATTTAAAACTTTATAAATGAAATTATTCTAAATAATACACTAAATTAGAATAAACAAAATATAAACTTAATTTTAAATGAGTGTTTATGGGCGCCTGTTTATGCTTGTATGTGCGTTAGTATAAATAATGTAATATATGTAAATTTATAAATATTAGCAAGTTAAAGATTCAATATTATCCAAGATGGCATCCTCCGTAGACGATGTAATAGCTAGCCTTACTCCTGTAATTTTACGCCCTACAATTCTCCATGGTTATGTAGCCCCTTTTGCTGTAATATATATTTGTTGGTTTTATTGTTTAGTATTTATTTATGGAATAAATGAGTATTTTGAGGCTGGAATGATCGCAGTAGCCGGGATCGGCTGTTTGCAAATTCTGGTTTGCTTGTTTTGTCATTGGTCGGTTCATGTGCGGAGCTTCCTTACATGTGCGAAGGTAGGCTACGCTGTGTTTAGGCCGGGAGGCCTAGGCCCTAGGCCTAGATTGTTTACTGAATTCTCCTTCATCTTTTACAATTGTTTAATTCTTAATTGTGAATGGTTGTTATTGTCCTAATGAAATCCACATATGCTGGTGGTGTAACAATTTGACACAGTTTAAAAAATTAATATATATAGGCCTAGTAGGCCTACTAGGGCCTATTATTTTATATATTTATTAATAAAAATGATAAATATTATAAAACATTATTAACAGTAGCCTAGTGTTATTAATATTATTGAGTTGAGGCCTAGCTAAGCCTAGAATAGAACTCTGAAACATAACTTTGTAATGATAAACATAAGTAATTAAAACCAAGTTTCAAATCCTCAATCTCATGATAATAATCTGTAAAATTCAATTCTAATGATCATTCATTGGTTCTTTATTTAGCTTTTCATAAAAATCACAATACAATTGGCACATACACAGTAAAAATTAAACAAAAAGTAACAAAAACTGATATTACAGAAAACTGTAAATCTAGGAAGCAAGGATTAACCGAAAGGTCCACTGATTAATCTCAGATAAGATAGTATACATACTCCAAGTATCGAAATGCATGCTATCATGTCAGGATTCAATATTTCGACATTAATGTCATCATCAGGAATGATGACATAATTAATGTCAAAATATTGAATCCCGACACGATCACGTGCATTTTGTTACTTAGAGTATGTAGTATACTTTCAAGGATTATCAAAAGTGCAATTAAAATTGCTATGGCTCAAAAGGTTGTTAATCCATACCTAGAAAAACAGAAATAAGTTAACACAATATATAAAATTATATGATATATAATATAATTCTCAGAATTAAAATGCGACTTCTAAAAATGAAAAAGTGATATACTCAGAGTAGCCATTAAATTATTAAGACATTTAAAGAAAACCACAATTTCCAACTTGATTAAATCATCTTTTAACAATGTATTAACAAATTATAAAAACCCCTAGTTACGCAACAGGTTAATGTAATGAAATGTTGGAAAAGTAATGTCTTGCATTTTAATTCTAAATATTCTCTCATTTTATTTTTACATCATGTCACTATACAATTTAATTTTCATGCCATTGGTTAACCAAATGCTACTGTTGAATAAGTACTGTTTATTGTATAAATAAAAATTTACTCATCAAGCATTTACGGAAAAATATACTAACTGTACATAAAAATTATTATTTATTAGCAATTTGCCAACTATACAGTTAATTTTGTCATTTGACTGATTAGTTGAGAGCAACTAATAAAATTAATTAAAATTAATCTTGACTGAAATATATATGAACATTTTGAAAGAAATCTGCACCTACACATATTTTTTTCAAATGAATGAAAGGTTTTTTTTTTTTTTTTTTGCGGTATACTCTACTGATGCAGAGTGCATTGACTTTGATTGGGGCTTGACTCTTCTATAAAATTAGTCATTGATAACAATGGTGTAGGATATTAGCCATTTATAGGATCTTTTTTGGCTGTGTGCTTATTTACAACAACTCCTGTATATTTTTCAGGCAAAAGACACTTTTCATGCTACATATATTAAGGTTGTACCAACGGCAAACAATGGCTCTGCAGAAATTGTTAAGCTTCACAATGAAACGGTAAGGACTCTTGTATGACACTTAACATTTGTTAGAGAGCAATGTTAGTAGACCGTCATCTTCCCCCCTTTGTTTACCAAGTCATCGGAGTGTATGATAGTAGATTTTTGACATTAGTAATTCCTGTGTTAAAGAAAATGGCTTCTGATTAATAGACAATGTTGTTACAAAAAAATATGATGATTTTAATTAAATTTGATGTGAGGTCTCACCATCATGTGTGGTTAACTTATTCAAAAATCAACATGTGACTCATTTTGTTTTTGAGACCTTGCATCAAATGATATAAAATTACTAAAAAATTATATAGTGTTGTAGTTATATATGTTTCTTTAAGTTAATCTTTAAGTTTGCTGAGTTGTTCATTGAATACCATTTTTATGCAGACTGAGTGTCTGAGGGACTGGGTTTGATTTTTGCAGTTGGACTCCACTTTTTAATTCCTTGATAGTCGATTAAAGAAAGAGTATTGATCCTTTTTAATTCCCTAAAAGTATGCAGGAAATATTAAACCTAAAATATTGTGTATGAGATGGTGCTTAAATAGACTGGCTACAAATCTGCACATTTAGAACTGGATACATTTGGCAGTAAGTAATTACAATTTGTTACAGTAGATAATGGTGATAACAATAATGATAATTTCATAATAAATTTTTGTTGTCTTTCAGAGAGATGGTAAAAATGAAGTTTGGTTCAATTTTCAAAAAACAAAATATATCTACGATTCTAAAGAGAAGAAGCAGTTTCAAGCTGTGGAGTTTCCCATTGATCATTCCATGGGATACTATGCAGATTGGAAGGGATACAGTGACGAAAGTGAAGTGGAAACTGCAAAAACTACATTTGGTCTGAACAAGTAAGAGATGAGAGTGTATAGAAACGACAACAGCAGCAGCCACAGCATCTGCATTTACAGAAACACTAAAATGATATTATTACTAAAAGACAGTCGCCATTGCTATTGTACACCTGTCTTAAACCAGTTTTTTTTTAATGTGATTGTCCTCATCCAATCTATTCATTATTTGCCCTTATCAGTACTATTTTATGATAATTATTACAAATTATATTAACATCAACTTTTTAATTTTTCATTATTATCATCAATATCTCCATATCATTTTTATCAGAAATGAATTCACTATTAAATAATGGAAATATTTTAGCTAGTTCTGTGATAACTATGGTTTTCCATTTATTAGAACCAAAGAGATCTCTTTGGTTTTAACAAAATGAAAACCATTTATAGATTCACTACAATTAATCAGTGGCGGACCGTCAAGGCAAGCAAAGTATGCAGTGCATACCCAAATACAAAAAAAAAAACACCAAACAAATAAAATAAAAAAATCTTCTACATAAACCTTAATTTTGCTACAGTTCATTGGAATACCAGAGTTTTTCAATGTTTGGCCTACTCTGGTATCAAGGATAAGTCACAGTCGGGCCTATCGCATCATACTCTCAGCTGCTTAGAATTTCCGCATGGCTTGTTTTCAATATTAGCCAATCATGTATTCAGTGAGCCAATGGGAGTCGGAGCATACCCTACAACACTTAAATTTGCTATTGTGACTACCATGTGGTGGCGTCAGAATAGCCAAATTTAACACTGGAATGGAAGCAGTGCTTCCAAGAGTATGTGCGTAAGGTCTTTTCACAAATTGGGACCTCCACTGCCGATCGGGTATTTTATCTATAGGAAGAATCTCAATGATTGAAGTTTAAATAAATTTACATACATATGACCGGTATAGAAGAAATTTTGAATTACTATTTTTTGAATTCAGATTTGTTAAAATACAGGAATAGGAATTATTACTACTACATACCATGCCGGTAATAAAAATAACATACATTTGCATTTTGACTATAGGACACAATCTGATTTTGTATATAGTATTACGCTTATGAACTTTACCTACTAGCAGGCCCTAGCATCAGAGGCGTAGGGGTCTTGAAATGGAAGGGAGCTGATGAGGTGGAAAGGTGTTGGATCGGTAATTAGGTGAGGGGGCTAACTTGCAAAATAAGGTGATTTGAGGTGACTTTTAAATACTTCAGCATGATATGTTGGCGGGGGTGGGGTCAACTAATTGATGGGCGAGTATTTTTTTTCAGGTGGGGCATGCACGCCCCTCGCAAATCCTAGATATGCCAATACCTAGCATACCCTGCAATTTACCTAATGGTCCGCCACTGCAATTAATATATTTTTTTTATTAATACCATTATCATATCATCATTACTATCATTATCACTATGAATTATATTCATTCTTGGCATTTTTATCAATATAACTATTATTTTTATCATCATTATTTTTCTTTGTACCTATCCTACTTATTTATGCAATGAACCTTGACACAATTCAGAGTCATTTTAATTCCAGAATATAGTTTAAATTGTAAATAAGTTTTTCTAATATTCTAGGCTAACAATGGAGCCTCCAGAATTCTGGGAACTATTTAAGGAACGTGCAACTGCGCCCTTTTTTGTATTTCAAGTTTTTTGTGTTGGTCTGTGGTGCTTGGATGAGTATTGGTACTATAGGTAGGAAATTCTTTCAGCTTGGCTAAGATGCTGTCTAAATTTTGGGTATTGTGGTTAAAATTTATTATACATAATGATATTTAACTTCAGGATAATAGTAAATGTATGGGTACAAGATTTACCATATCCAATCACAGTAATAATTGTCTTCCATGACATTTACTGTATTTAGAGGATAAAGCATATGCAACCTAAAAATAATTTTTTCCAAAAAGTTAACACAAGGCTCTAAGAGCCTCTCATTTTATATCCACCCTTCCGGTAAAAGTGGCTTGCTTTGTTTTCCTCCTCATCAGTGTGTTCACTTTAATTATGCTTGTCATGTTTGAGGCAACGTTGGTTCAACAGCAGATGAGGAATCTGGCCGAGATCAGGAAAATGGGCAATAAACCATACATGATACAGGTGAGGATGACAGATTCAACTTAGACAAGTACAAAACTCAGATAGGCAGATGCCAAGTTATTAATTCAAGATCCCAAGGTGGAAGTCAATTCTTGGAAATCTGCAGCAGATCCAAGAATTCAAAGTAGGGAGGGACGTTCACATTGGAGGGATCTAAAAAAAAATTTATGATTATGGCACCTCAAGATGGCCAGAAATGGGACTCTCAGACTTAAATTTCAATATAATTTTCTCTTTTTCTCTAAATTTTTTTTTTTTTTTTTTTTTTATAATTTAGTTTGAGTGAGGCTAATTCAGAAATGCAGCCTCAGACACAGAAGTCTGAGAGTGCCTTTTTGGGCATCTAGAGGTGCCAAAATCATAACCTTTCTTACATCAGCACTGCCATCACTCCCTGGGCTCCTTGTATTTTGAATCCTTGATTTGAGATTTAAAGCTACGAAAACAGATTTTTGAAAAGATCATACAAGTATGTTGGGCTCTTTATTGCTAAAAACAATATCTATTTTGGCAAAAAAAAAAAAAAAACAGACTAGAATTTTTTTATATAGAAACTTAGGCTTGAGCAACACAAGTTTCTGATTTGTGACATCATCATTCATCATAATCATTATTTTCATAAAAAATATACCAATTAAATATCATGTGTAGCAAATATGATCATTTCCAAACTACTCATTTTGCCATGTCTCTTTAGGTTTATCGTAATCGCAAATGGCGGCCAATCTTCAGTGACGAACTGCTACCGGGCGATATCTGCTCCATAACACGTTCTCATAATGAGAATCCGGTGCCATGCGATATGCTGCTCCTCCGTGGCCCCTGTATTGTGGATGAGTCCATGCTAACAGGCGAGTCAGTGCCACAAATGAAGGTTTGTATATTCTATGTTTAATTCTCAATACTTTTGGAGTTTTATTTTATTTCCAGTTTATAGTTATAGGCGACTATGTGACTATATGTGGCGATGTCAAGCAAAAACAGTCGGAAGTCGGAAAAACCAATTTTTACTTAAAACCATCAACTGAATAATCACATTATAATAAATAAAACAGTGAAAAAATTATTATATTCTGATACTGTACTTAGTTCTAAATTTATACCGATTTATATAGCGCGAGGTTAGCAGTTACTACTTTGAAGAAACGGCGATAAAACTGATGTTTATAACGCCCAGTTGCTGGCAGTGCGCTCAGCGTGTAGCTCACTCACATGTGTTCGGTGTGTTCGATACTTCCTTAATAACGGCAGTGTTACCATTGACCGATTGAAATGAAATTTCGCAGAAACATTTTACGTAATGTATTTTATAACTGTACCAAGTTTCATGTACTTACATATATTAATAAATGTGATATTACGGATTCAAATGTGATGGTCGTTTTTACTGTAAACACTGGAAATCGAACACTGCGACCTTGAAACCAGTGCGTTAAACTATTACAGAACGCGTTTTATTCGTCGTCAACATTATCAAGTCTGTGTTATACAGTATAGCCCATTTCGCATGTACCTGTACTACCAAACTTTCTTGTGTAAAAGAAACAGTATTATTGTTTTATAATTATTACAACAAGTAACTTTGAACTTCGAGCTTCGATGAAAACATGTAACGTGCACTACTACCTTGCTGACGCTTCCATCGAAAACCCAAGCGACGCGGTCTTAGACACGCCCCAAAAATGGTCAGCTGACTGGATTAGACCAATCAGCATGCGTGTTTCCGTTTGTTGCTAGGCCGCTTCCGAATTGTTTACAGTACCAAAACGACTGTTTTGATTGGTTAAACAACCAGGATGAACTGACCAATCAAAATTGTAGCTGACATTCTAAGCTTTCCAACGATATCAAACTTGACACGAGTTTGACCCCGGAACACGATTGAAAAAAACTGTAATTTCGTGAGTATTTTAAACGATGATTTGCCTTCGTTTTTCATACTTCCGGGTTCCGTTTTACAGTATTTTTGGTACTTAAATGTGCGAAATATTATTTGAATCCTATTCTTAGATACTTAATATACATGTTTTTAATGAAACACAAAAATGAGCAAATTTGACCTTGTCTATTGTTTTGCCTTTATATCTTAAAATCGTCTTAGCGACTTCCGACCGTTTTGGCTTGACATCGCCAAATATGGATAATAATGAAGGTATAACCGATTTTATAATACTTTCAATCATGTACCAGATTTTCATATTTTGTCACTCACTAAAAAAGTTCTAATGAATGAATCGTCATAAAATTTATAATAATATAAGTAAAGTATATAATAATCCAAGGAAAATGTACAGTATTCAGTTTTGTGGTGAAAAGGTCAAAGATCAAGGTCACAAAAATGTGGAAAAAACAATGCATAAGACAGAATAATAGAATGGCCCATAAATGTATTATTCGGTATCAAGGCAAAGGGCAAAGAACAGAGGTATGCGCTCTATGGAATGCATTCTGGTTATCATTTTACATGTTTGGTGTTACTGACCGTTCCAAGGATTACAATATATATATCAGCTAAGAAAATTATCTTTTTTTATAAATTAGGAACCAGTGGAAAATATTGAGGCTGACCATATTCTGGATGTCTCTGTGGACAGCAGACTGCATGTAATATTTGGTGGTACTAAAGTGGTCCAGCACACACCCCCAGGAAAGACATCCCCAGGATTAAAATGTACGTAGTCAAAAGTTGTGCGACTTTATCAACAATTTTCTGAAAATAAATGAGCCTTAGTAGTTCGATATAGTACTTCACGTTCAGTGTTTTATAAACAAAATTGTGGCCATCCATAATATATAACATGTTTTGTCTTAGCAAGACAGCGTGTAGCCCCTGTTTTAACCCCTGGATGTAGTATCCTTGGATGTTACAAATATATCGGGTGACCTCAAGCAGTAGCAAAGAGAGTGGGTAGCGAAGGGAACAGGCAAGCCCCGGATAGGCATGTAGCATAGGAGTTTAATAACCACTGAAAGATCATACGGCAATGAAAGAGCGGGAACAACCCTTCAATGTGACATATACTGAGTGTGGCAATGGAAAGGCCTATGTATTATATATGTATTATATTATTTAATTTTTTTTATTCAGCTGGTGATAATGGCTGTATTGCATATGTCCTGAGAACTGGTTTCAATACATCTCAGGTAAGAGAGAGTGTCAAAATTATTCAGATTGTTTACAGCATTTTTGCTACAGCACATGTAGCACTGCTACTGCTATTAATTAGTGAGTGAAATTTATGTTCACTGAATCAGAGCAATCCAACTTAATTGTGTTGCATATGATGTTACATTACATCAGTTAGTCCCTGGATGGTTGGCAGTGGATAGTATAAGCTTTTTGTCCTGTAGAAGTCTGAGTCAATAATTTAAACATACAGTACCTTTGACTTTCTCTTGACTATTTACTGTGATCTGACTATTGACTATGGACTACAAAATAATTGATTTCTGCACTATTCCTGACATAAATTAATTTCAAATTCTCTGTTCTGATCAAAAACACCATTTCTGACAAAACATAATATAAAAAAATGCAAATTTCAAGTGTGACAACACTGTTTTTAAATGATAACTTAAACGTTAGATGTTCAAGGCAAAACTAAAAGAGAAAAGTAACGAAGTCTAAAGACAGTTGAAACACAAGCATGTTACTGGATCTGATAAATGATTTTGAGACACATGAATGCATAACCTAGGAAGGTTTATACAAATCTCAAACTATTAACATACGATATCTACCCAAGGTTTAGTAGCTTAACTCTTCCCTTTATCAAATCCTTAGGGTAAGTTATTGAAGACCATCTTGTATGGTGTCAAGAGGGTGACTGCCAACAATCTGGAAACGTTCATGTTCATACTATTCTTGCTGATCTTTGCCATTGCTGCTGCCAGTTATGTATGGATAGAAGGTAGGGAAGTACCGTAAATGCTTGAATAAGTGCTGCTCTCGAATAAGCGCCACTCTCGAATGAGCGCTGCACCAATCATAATTATTTTTTTCGTTAAACACCGCTCTCGAATAAGCGCCTCAGTGCTTAATTTGAGAATATGTATTTCCCTGTGTGTTATGAAACACTGAGAAACAGGTTTTAAACACAATGTATACAGTGTTAAAATAAATAAATAATACAATGAAGAAACAAGCATTTCTTTATAAACATTTATTTACGATGATGTAGAACCTATTTTAAGCCTATAAAACTACAGGAATACGTGAAATAGGTAACATGGGAATGGGCATGGAAAGCGTTTTTTTGTTATGTTCATTGAAATTTATTGAAATCCCTTTGTATGCATCCCACTTACCATCCTTGGCTAGAAAACCCCTTGTTTTTGTACGGCTCAATGCTGATCCTCATTTAAATGTAGTGCTAAAACTGAGTATGAAGCTGTATAAAAGCAGTGCTTATTTTTCTTTTTTTTTTAAGGAACCAAGGATGAAACTCGTAATAAATACAAACTGTTCCTTGAGTGTACCCTCATTCTCACGTCAGTTGTCCCACCTGAGCTACCGATTGAGTTGTCACTGGCGGTGAATTCTTCCTTGTTGGCATTGTCTAAATTTGGTAAGTTTTTGAAGCGATACCCTGTTTACAGGAATGAACAGTTACTTTAGAAAATATAAATTTCTGCATATATAATGGATGTATAATTTTCTATCAATCAATCATTCAGCCACTCAATATTTCCATCAATCATTTTATCAATTCAGTCAGTCATAAATTTATGAGGTTGTATAAAAACTCATAATAATTTGTATTTATTGTTTTATTTATTGTGTTTATTTTATATTTGTCTGAGTAGAAAGAAAATATGTGGAATAGAAACAAAAATATTTAGAATATTATGTGTAATTAATTGTACTCGGTGGCGTATCCAAAAAAAATACTCACGTCCCTCCAATCGCTGTCCCTCCCTCCCAAAAATAGTCAAGTTGTTAAAAATTCCCTCATATCACCTTATTTTGCGAGATAGCACCTCCTCACCTCATCACCGAGCCCACTCTACCTTCGCTTCCCCATCAGCCCCCAATTTTAGACTCCTAAATATACGCCGCTGAATATACTGACCTATACCTTACATTGTTTTGTTCATGAACTGTGACAACATGCATGTTTTCTTGTACTACAGGTGTGTTTTGCACTGAACCGTTTCGTATACCATTTGCTGGTAAGATAGACATCTGTTGTTTTGACAAGACAGGCACACTCACCTCTGATCAGCTAGTGGTGGAAGGAATAGCAGGTTTGCCGTAAGTACTATTATATTGTAATGTATTTACTTCAGCAATAAGAATAAAAAATAATAATATTGAACTGAAAGTAATAGAATTAGTAGCTGTAAAGTGCATTGTTGATTTTAGTTGTGTATATAAAATATTGATTGTAAAATTATAAAAAATATTTTCTAATGATAATAATCATAGTATTAACATTTTTGTGTCTACTGTATGCACCCTTGGGGGCAAAGACACTATGTTATGATCTGGCAGTTAAAGATGGCGGAAAGGTTAAATCTGGTGGAGGTGTATGATGGGTCATGTGCCGTCTTTAGGTACCTTATTACTGTACAAAAGCCATTAAAAAAAAATACGACACCACACATTTCCTGCTAACCGAATCCCATGTGGATACTTTTAGTAAACATAATGCAGTAAAGGCAGTATAGGGCATCAACACATGCTCCCGCTGGGAGCCTGTTTTTGACTACTATGCTTAGCAATCTTAGCATAGTAGATTCTTCTATATAGGATCTACTAATATAACATTTGTACTGTAGGTACTTCTCCTAAGAATTGTACTATTCTGTAAACTTAAAGGTTTTATTCCTTTTATGTTTTTAGGGGGAAGCAGAGAGTTAGTTCAATAGCTGAAGCACCACTGGAAACCCACCAGGTACTAGCCACCTGTCATGCACTTGCCCAACTTGATGACATGTTAGTCGGAGATCCACTAGAGAAGGCGACGTTGACGGCTGTTGATTGGAACTTGACCAAAGGTAGGCAAGTTTTAGTCTTTCTATAAAGTATTTCATAATCTCTTAAATAATATATAGCAAGCAAAAAAGCGAGATTTTTCTTTGTGTGTACAAACTTGTATGAATGTAAATGCATAATCTAGGCACATGGACCTCTGCTTAGTAGGGTTTCTTAATATGAAGGGTTTCTTTATATAAAAGGGTTTCTTTCAGATGAATTTTGTCTAATTTATCGCTTGATGAAATTTTCTAGATTTTGTAATAATGAAAGAAACCATTTATTACTTTATTGAAGCACAACACCAATACCACAAGGGTTGGTTCATCCATTAATATGTTTGTGAAGTTGAATGGTGTTTTTTCTTATGTATGATGAGGGCATCTAAATTTTGTGCATTTGATGAATGTTATTTTCCTAGTAACTTGTACCTTCCAATTGTAGGGGATGTGGTCATCTCACAAAGGATGAGGAGTCAACCTCTAAAAATAGTCCAGAGATTCCATTTCTCTAGCGCCCTCAAGAGAATGTCAGTGATAGCCTCTAAGCAGGAGCAGGGAAGTGTAGAATGCAGTTACATGGTAACAGTTAAAGGGGCTGCAGAAACACTGAAGCCAATGGTAAATTAGTTAGGTTTTTTTGTAATTATTTTTTTTCTTAGTGGTAATCCCTTCACAAGACAGACATACACACAAGAGGATCTACATAGACTAAGTCTCATTATGTGTCTAAAGCCGTGCCTTCACTGCTCGGCATATATGATTATATATTATATATTATTAATATTATTATTATTAATTATTAATTATATTAATATTGATATAGATATTAATATTAATGTATTAATATTAATTATTATTATTAATTATTAATTATATTATATAATTATATATTATTATGCATTTTATAAGCTGACTTGATGTGTAATTTATCTTTAATCTAAGTTATTGATGTTTCAAATAGAATGAGTATCAAATATAATCAATCAATCAGTCAACCAGTCAATCAATCAATCAATCAATCAATCATCACTCATTCATTCAATCAATCAATTAATTTATAATGATTATTATTAGTGTTACTGTTTCTCACCATGAAAACACAATCATTGCTATTGTATGTATTATATTTGCTGATATCATAATGCCATTCATTGATTTCAGACTATTATATTTATATCATTTTTTGTTTAATAGTTTACTCAAGTACCAGATGATTATGATGCTGTACATTCAGAGATGGCTCGAGAAGGAGCTAGGGTGCTGTCAATGGGCTACAAGAAGCTAGGCCAGTTGTCAAATAGTCAGGTAAGGGCCAGTTTAGAATGTTGCCAGGGAAAGAGCAATATTTTCTCCATTGACTACAAAGAGCTAGGCCAGTTGCCAAATAGTCAGCTGAAAGCCAGCTCACATATGGCAAAGGAACGATGATGACATTGGCTGTTAGCTAGTAGAAGCTAGGCCAGTTGTCAAATAGTCAGGTAGGTGGCAGTTTAGAGGTGGCAGAAGAAAGGTTTTTGTTCATTGACTACAGTATTCAGAAATGGCAAAGAAAGGATAATGATATTACCATTCGTTACAAGAAGCTAGGCTATTGTCAAATAGTCAGATATAGAGCTATTTAGAGATGGCGAAGGAAAAAGGAGGATGTTGTCCATTGACTATCAAGAAGGTAGGCCATAGCGTGCTTCTTCATCTTGTTCTAAATTGCCTTTTCTTTATTATTGTTTCAGGTGCGGGAATTGTCTCGTGATGATGTTGAGAAAGATTTAATATTTGCAGGATTTGTAATCATCTCATGTCCTTTAAAGTCAGACTCAAAAGCAGTTGTCAAAGACATCCTTCACTCATCCCATTATGTAAGTCTTTCGATAAAAACAACATATTTGAAAACATGGCGGGTCGAATTGCTAAGCCTTTAGTCAAGGGTGCCGCAACCGACAGCCATAATATGAGCACTGGTTCTATGTTTATATAATCGTCTTTATCCAAATATAGGCCCAGTGTACACAATTAGTTGATGTTTACTATAAAGAACCCAGTATATTTTTTTGAAGATGAGTAGGGGGTTATCCCAGTATACTGGTCCAAACAGCCCTTGTAATCAAACAAGAGTAACTCTGAAAGGGAATATACATGGAAAAAATATATTATAATTATTTATGTTGTTAATCTTTAGGTTGCTATGATAACAGGAGATAATCCACTGACCGCATGTCATGTTGCTAAAGAACTCGCTCTTACAAGAAAAAGTCACACCTTAATATTGACTAAGCCAAATGCAATAGGTAGGTTAAAATCTACTACTTAATTCTTCTCTTTTCAGTACTTTTTAGCAATTGTATTCCAGTATATTTACAATGCATATACTAGTCAGTATTGCCTGTATCAAATTGTATAAATTTGCTGCAAAAGTGTTTAATAGGCCATGAAGGCTCTGATGTCTAATTATACAAGGTTTTGGTCCTGAGATTTATTTTTCAAATTAATTACAAAAGCCAGTGTTGTCAATATATTGTCAAAAATCAGTGTATTATGTGTGTGATGAGTATCTTAATACAATTTGTTTGTGTATGTTTTGATACAGATTCAGAATGGCATTGGGAGTCCATTGATGGATCTGTTGTATTACCCATAATACCTCAAGGAGGTCGTAAGGAACTGACTGACAAGTATGACCTCTGTCTCACTGGTGAGGTATGATATCACGTTTTGAAGTTGAATAATTCAAGTGATGATTGCATTATTAATAATAATAATGATAATGAAGATAATGATAGTATTATTTATACTTTTACATAAAATAGTAATGATGTTATTTATAATATTAATGATAATATATCATATGAATGATAATTAAAGTGATTATTATAATAATGATGATAATAGTTAATTCTTAATGTTCTTAAAAAAATTAATTTGATTTGATAGTATTTTAAAAGTTCTAATAATAAATGTCTTTTTTATACATAAGGTTTAGGTTTATTTAATATGGTATGGAAGTCTGTATTCATCATAAGATATATTACTTGTTGTATTTTTGTATTTTTTTGTTTGTTTAGGGACTGAGTGAAATGCAGAGTACTTATTCAAAATATTTTAACCGTCTACTGCCCTCTATATCAGTGTTTGCTCGTGTTGCACCAAAACAGAAGGTAAATCATTTGAAATTTAACTTCTCTATAAGGTTCTGTTTATTTAATGCTTAGTAATTTTAGCTTTTGTGTTGATTTACAGCCTTACAGCTAATGTTTGAGCTATCAGGATGTTAACACTTTTATCAGATATATTTTAGTAAATTTTGAAATCCATACATATGCAATATTAATCATTTGATGAACACTATTTCTATACATGCATTTGTTTAGTTACACATTCATACTTTCTTTTATTAAACCATTGTTTTACTTTTGAGCACCTTGACCACTATTGCAGTAGATACATGTACTTTATAAATCAACTCATTTTTTGTACGAGATATATATTAATTAATTCATTCATTCATTGTTAGTTCTTGCATTCATTCAATCATTCATTCATTTATTCTTTCGTTTATCCATTCATCCAATTATTCTTGCCCTATATCCATTGTTTCATTTATTAAATGTAGCAGTCCTAAATGAATTCCTTTCTTCATTCATTCCTCACTTTATTTGCTTTATAATTGTTTACAGGAATTTGTGATAACAACTCTAAAGAGTTTAGGCTTTGTGACTTTGATGTGTGGAGACGGTACCAATGATGTTGGCGCACTACGACATGCTCATTGCGGTAAGTATAATCTAGGATGAAGAGGACACCTTCATTGCAGTTCAACATTTCTTAATTTGCAATCAAAATTTACACTCAAAATAAAATAGATAAAGAGTACATTACATCAGCAGGCTAACACAAGTATTTAAGCATGTTAAAACTAATGGGCAATGAGGTGAAATAGAAGATATAATTCTTGTGCTATTTAATTTTTTTTTGATAATTTAATTCTAAATCTAATATTTTGATTGTGTAATTGTGAGGCAAACTCAACGTTATGGTTTAATTTTCCTATTGTTATCATTTTTGTACATTTTGATTTATTAAGACAAATAATTTGAATATAAATTATAATGAAATTATTTTAAATTAAATTAATCTGTATTTAATTTGTAACAAAATTAGCAGTTTATTCCACATGGAAAAGGCCTAGAAAATAAAAGTGCTTACATGGTCATAAAGCCCTGGCCAGATTTTAAAATGAAATGGCTAAATATTGTCATGACAATATCACATCGTGACCATATATAGGCACATCATAACTATATATGGGCACATCATGACTATATATGGGCATACAGTTTTCTGTCAAAGAACATGACATAGTCTGGACAGGGCTCAAGTTGTTGAACATAAGATTTATTTGCATAGCGGCAATGGATTGGATTTATTTAGTGTAAACACCAAGGATAGCCTACGAGGGTCTAGAAGAAGACTTATTTCCAATGGGGTCCTTCTAGTGGTGTTTGGGCAGCACACTGGGAGACAATCCCCTACTCTTTTCCGAAGAGTGTATTGTGTTCTTTAATGTGCACATGAGCCATAGATGCACACGGGACCAACGGCTTAAACGTCTCATCTGAAAGACGGTGCGCTATTGTATCTTGTATTTCAGCCCTCTAGCTGAAACACAAGGAGAGGCAGTGATGGGAATTGAACTGGAGACCTAGAGATCTCCACGGTTCAGCACACACACAGTGGCTACCGCCAGATTAGCCGACTGAACTAAGCTGCTTTCTCTTAATGAAGTGAAATGTAGTGAGGGCACTACAAAAAGATATATTAGCCTGAGGGGAAAAAAAAATCATTTTGATTAAATATTGTGAAATTTTATATGTATTTTTTTTGTTTTGTTTTTAGGTGTTGCTCTACTTTCAAGTTCACCAATAAAAATTCCATCTTTAAAGAAGAAAGAGAAAGAAAAAGAAAAAGAGGTGAGTTATTCCTTTATATAATGGGATCAAGAATTCAGATGTATGTTCAATAATAATAACCATTTGTGTTGCTATTTTTTAAATATTATGGTTGAAAGATGTTATGTGTGTTCCTAGAAATCTGAATATCAAACCAGCCAGAAGAAAAAATAACTATGACACAAATATGTTTTGATTTTTAATCACAGAAAATCCCATTATACTGTATTTTGATATTCATATTTCTTTTCCAATATTTACGTAATTGAATGTTGGATGGTTTTTCAAAGAAACTTAAATCAAATTAGATATGTCTAAGGCTGAGCATACATAATCATATTATTTAATTAAACAATGTTTAGACTAACTGACAAAATTAGATGATTTACTTAAGAAGTCTATATAGACATAATGTAACTTTCACTTTCATTATCATTGGTAATCTAAACTTTAAATCATATAGATTACCATTTACTTACCTTGCTCTTAAAATGTATCCCATTATCAAATTCATCCCTTCCTGGCTTTGAATTCCATTTCAAACATTTCATCTTAACTAATGTCAAGCTGTTTCCAAATACTATAACGGATTACATCTTATCTCCATCTTTATTGGCTTTTCATATATCTTAACCAAATTTCACATATTGTATTTATGCTTGCATTTGAGTTGAAAAAGTTGGCCTCTTTTTATTAGCCTGGCTGTAGTAGTCGCCCACTGTAAACATAGCTTTAGTAGTATAATAAATAATCTAGATATTCACATTTATTATTTTTTACTTTCCCTACAGTCAAGTGAAAATAGTAAATCTCGAAGACTTAAGGCAATCAGTGAAAAGACTGGAAGTGGTAAGATAATCACAAAAGCTGCAAGGAGTAGAGCCGTAGCCAAAGGCGAAGATCTAACAATGGGCAAAGTAAGCTAACCTGTTGTTAACATTCTCTGCTTGCTTAAAGCAGGTTGGCTCTCTTGACTTCAGGGCCAGATTAACATAGTGGCTTTTTGGGGCACCAGCCCCAGGCCCACAGACCCCAATGAGGAAAAATAGACACCCCGAAACCCAGGAAAAATAACAGAAAATCTGGTTTTATGGTTTTTAATACAGAGTATTTAGGCCCACTTGCAGTTACAGCCTTAGGCCCCACAGCCCTTTAATCAGACTCATAACCTACTGTATAGGCTTTGCTCTGCTGCATGCTCTTTACAAACTAAAAAACCTGCATTCCACTCAATCTTGAATGC
>NW_022694700.1:305359-323213 GCF_011630105.1 Anneissia japonica | reverse complement strand
GGGCCAGATTAACATAGTGGCTTTTTGGGGCACCAGCCCCAGGCCCACAGACCCCAATGAGGAAAAATAGACACCCCGAAACCCAGGAAAAATAACAGAAAATCTGGTTTTATGGTTTTTAATACAGAGTATTTAGGCCCACTTGCAGTTACAGCCTTAGGCCCCACAGCCCTTTAATCAGACTCATAACCTACTGTATAGGCTTTGCTCTGCTGCATGCTCTTTACAAACTAAAAAACCTGCATTCCACTCAAATCTTGAATGCTGTCCAACGATTTCATTACCAGTCATTCTCTTGTTACTTTTCCTTAAATTTTTAAATTTAATTGTTTTTTTTTTAATTATTATTATTATTCTGTATATATGAACATACAATGCAATAGCACAACGGTGGAACATTTAAGTCAACTTTTTTTTTTTTTTTATTTCCTTCACATCCAACAGCAAGTATACTCACCACTTCAGGATTGAACAATGCTTTATAGACTAAGTCTCTTTATGAGGCTTAGTGACAGGAGTTGAACCCATGACCCTGGTGTACTTTAGAAGGCAAGCATTGTAACCGCTAAGCTATTTAACTCTACTCCAACTTCTAAAAACAATACAAATTGAATATGAAAAAAATGTGTTTAGAAGGTGCTTGAAAACGAAATGATGCATTTATACATAAATTGAAACTTAGAACAAATTTTTATATATGTTTTTTTCTTCCTCATGACAGAAGAAACTAAACGCAATGATGAAAGAAATTGATGAACAAGAAGGTGCTCAGGTGGTGAAACTTGGTGATGCTAGTATAGCTTCACCTTTCACCTCAAAGCTGTCATCTACTAAATGTGGTAAGATGTAGTTCCTACATTGTAGGTAGGAAATACAAACAGTACTCATAAACCCTGCATAGTTCTATCTTGGGAGGAAAATGACATACTTGTAATGTATTTTGGGAAGATTTCTGTGTGTATATACAGTATTATTAGTAGTAATAATAATGATCTTTTTATTTTGAATTTAGTGTCGCATATAATTAAGCAAGGTCGCTGTACTTTAGTAACCACACTGCAGATGTTCAAGATTCTAGCTCTAAATGCATTGATCTTGGCCTACAGCCAGAGTGTCCTGTACCTTGATGGGGTGAAGTTTAGTGACAGCCAGGCAACATTACAAGGCCTACTGCTTGCTGGTTGCTTCTTATTTATATCACGATCAAAGGTGAGGTCGTATTGATTATAAACATTACTTATACACCAGTGGCATGCTTTGAGCTGGGCACTTACTATGCCTGACTGTTGTTGACTGACGGGATTTTAAAAGGAACGCAATGCGACGTGATTGTTTGTACTGACGAGATCCGATGAGAAGGCCACTGCCAATCAGCAGACTGTGTCGCATCGTCTAGCCCTCACTCAGGTTGTGGAATTAGATTCGTCGTGTGAAGTTCGTACCATCGGCGTACAGTGCAATGTGTGCCCGCGTTTAATTTTCTAAAAAATTGGATTTATAAGCGAGCATGTGCAATAAACCTTTCGCTATGCCACGCCCTTTGGATATTGTTGCCAAGGTCCCAAAAAACGATGGTGTTAAAACATACGCAAACACGGGACAGCACACATGCTTATTAGACACATGCGTATTCCTGGCCCATTTCTGATTGGTCAGTTGATAAGTTTGACAATCGGGAAAGATCCATTTGCAACACTTCACCCGCTGGCTCTCTCTTTTAAGTAGATATCTCTTGAATAAATCTGGAGTTGATGTTCTTACAGTGGGTGTCCCTGGAATAGATGTCTATTTACAAAAATGTCACCAAATCCATAGTGAGGGCATCAGTAATGCTTTCATATAGATCAGAAGTGAAGCTGTGATCTGGTGGTTAAAATGCCCCACTTCCAAACCCAAGGTCTTTGATTCAATTCTGCAAAAATGTGTCCATAATTTTCTTCACTAAAAAAAAAATCATACTTCAAAGTGGCAACTTGTTACAGAGCATAAGCTTTATGTTATCGTATGTCCCTCTCCCACATGAAAATATTTTAATTACCTGTTCAAGCCCAACATGTAATAAACAGATCAATTCGTATACATATTTAAGACTACTTGTTTATCTTGTTGAATCATTTAAAAAAATATATATTCCTCTCTGTCTTACAGCCACTAAAGGTTTTATCCAAAAACAGGCCTTTACCCAACATATTTAATGTGTATACCATTTCTACGGTGCTAATACAGTTCGCAGTGCATTTCACAGCTTTAGTATTTTTAGTGCAAGAGGCCAAGTCTAGGTCTAATAGGTAAGCAAACTGTTTAAATCATTTATGCTATCTAATTTGAACATTTAAAACATTGGTCCCATGTTCATCATAGTCGAAACGCATGTTGAAGGATGCAGTACACTCTTTAAAAAAAAGGGACAGGGGGCCTTGAGCACCATTGGTGGAGATGTGCGCTTTATAAATCTTTATTATTATTATTATTATTATTATTATTATTATTATTATTATATCACAGGGTTCTGTTAAATTCACCACTATAAGACAAAATTTTACTTTATTTTGTTATAATAATTGATTATAAAAATATGTCAATGAACAACTGTAACTATAAATAAGGAAATTTACCTTTTTCTTATTTTCAGAGAAGAAAAGATTGATCTTGAGAAAGATTTTGAACCGAATATTCTTAACAGTACCGTATATATCATCTCCATGTCTTTACAATTGAGCACTTTTGCTGTAAATTACAAGGTACAGTAAAGAAACCTATTTTATGTGAACATAAAGCTGTGGCTTAATATTCACTTTTATTCCAATATTATAGAAGCATATCCAGTGGAAGGGGTTTTTTTTTTAATTAAGGATTCAATACCTGCCCATATATTATAATATAAAATATTTCTGTGCACATATGTTTTACTTAAGTTTATATTTTGAAAATGTTTGAGGGATAGCATGGATGCACCTAACATGTGTCAAGTCTTCATAAGTCCTTTTTAGTCATAAATAGAGATTCTACTATATAATGTAAATTATTTTTTCAGGGTCATCCGTTTATGGAAAGTTTACGTGAGAATAAACCACTGCTGTTCAGCATAATATTCTCCGCTGTTGGAATTATCAGCTTGGTGTCTGGAATGGTACCCGATTTGTCTCATCAGTTTGAGATCATCGATTTCCCAGAGGATGTAAGTAAAACACTTTTTAAATCAGTCAAGCGTGTAGGAGCACGCGACGTGTAGAATATCATTTTCAGAGTTAAACCGTTGATGTCCCGAGATAAGCATCCTTTTGTTGAATTGCCTTAAATTAACATATAATTTTATTTTATTACTAATTATATGTTACAACCACTAATTCTTCAAGGTCTACTAAGATTGGGGGCTTTACAACCTAAATGTCCATTTTATCATTTATAATTTAATACTTCTTTGTGGCGTATCTAGGGGGTGTCCATTGGGGGTACACACCTCCCAAATAATACTTGCATCGTCCCCAAAAATAATGCTTAAGTAGTTAAAATCACCTCAAATCTCCATATTTTGTGAGCTACAGTAGTTCACCTAATCATCAAGTCCCCAATTCACCTTCGCACACCCACATCAGACCTCCTCCCCCTCTTCAAGACTCCAAGATATGCCACTGATACTTCTTGATTAGTGTTATAATTTGTGCATTAATTTTAGTATTATACTGTGAATATAATATAAAAGAAGCCTGTATGATATAAAAGACCCTGTATACAGTACATAGATGACACCCTCTCTCAGACAAACTGTTCTTATCATGAAATTAATTCATATGCCCAGTTTTTTTTTTTTTCTTTCAGTTTCGTCTGATACTTATAAAAGTACTTGCTGCTGATATGCTTGCTGCTTTTCTTATAGATCGCACACTTCAATTTATCCTAGGGGGTGGTAGACTACGATCGGTATGAAACAAATATAGTGAATTATGAAAATGTCACACAACCATTTTCTAATCGCCAGCTTACTGATTAGACCATGGCATAGTGAAGGTCTGTAATTATAGATCAACATCCAAGTCACAAGTATAACTAGCTAAGTTTATAGACCTAAGTTTATAGACCTAAGTTTATAGACCTAAGTTTATAGACCGTTTATAGAAGCCTGCCCAATGTGTGTAATGCTGAAAGCATCGAATGACAATTCTAATTTAAGTAAGGAAAACAACTGCTCTGTGTAAGCTGAATAATACTGTGGCATTTATTGGTAATCAAGGATATGATTAAATCTAAAGCATTTTAAATTTAATAGATGTTTGTGCACTCTTTAAAATTCTGTATATACTAAAATCAGGCGATTCAAATGAACCTTAAATATATAAATTTATTGATTAGCATGTTGTCTTGTATTGTCAATCTTAATTGTAAACGCCACACAGTGAAAATCAACCCACTATATTGATTTCAAGTAAAGTAATTATATTTCTGAAAATATTTTTTTCATAATTGTGATATTCACACCTGAATTTTAATTAGTTGATTGTTTAATTATCAATAGTATCTGTTGATAATATCAATATGTCATGGACAGTGTACATATCAAACTGTTTGATAAAATTGCAATCATAAAATTTAGCGAGATATTTATATTTTAATATCGTCCAGTGGAGGCATCCAGTACAGAACATGATATTCAAGGACAAGATTAAAACAAGTTTATAAAGTCAATTTCCTAGAAAGATGAACTTCAGTAAAGGTTGGAAGGAAGAGAAATGATGAATAATAGCAGTCCCCTTACACCCAACTTTTCGCAGATAATTCAAATGGTAACAGCAGGTGCCTGCCCTAGATGAGCCCAGCAATTGGGGAACCACGGTAAAATCTGTGGTTCGGTTTAGTGGTGAAAATGAAACATGGTAGGGCTGAGGTGGGTGTGGACTCTGGCCCATCTGTCGGAGAACAGGCAAAAAGCACTCCCAGATGGTAAAGTAGTTATGCAACTGGTCAAGCAGTTTCAAATAAGTTATATGGGAGAATAAGTATGCCCATTTACACTGTGCTTGTTAAATCAATCATTTAATTTATTATTCATCATTTATTATTATTATTATTCTATCAAGGATTTTATATTATAAGTCCTTGTATAGTAATTGACCCGGTGCTTGTTAAATCAATCATTTAATTTATTATTATTATTCAATCAAGCATTTTATATGCAAGTCCTTGCATATTAATTGATTCGAGTGGATGATGTCAGTCAGACTCTGCTTGGACTTGTATATTATATTTTCCACAAAACATTCTTGGTTGTAGTAGTATGACACTGTGTATATCGAAAAGTCCGAGTTGTGGGTGTTTATAAGCCAGTGGCTATAATTACACCAGTCTTAAGCCTCATTTACACTATACACGATACAGATGCGCGCAGTGTTGAAGAATGCATACTACGCGATGATATGTCGTCGTCGTGTCGTAATCGTGTCTAGTGTAAATGTGGCTTTAAACGAATTCTTAACTCTGATATGTTATTGTATGTATAACATCCAGTCAGAATAAGGAATTCGTTTAAAACTGACGTAATTATAGCCACTGTCTTTTAAAACAGTCCTGTACTCTATATCTATAATAGGTAACTTGTTGAAACGTGTTATATTCAACTTTCAGTGTATTTTTTGACCAGGTATATTTACGACGGCCGCCCTCTCTCTGTCTCATTGCTACTGGATTTTGTCCAGTATACGATCCTCGATATTGAATTAAACGTGATAAATGCAGACTCGGTGTATGTCTTTGTTTTTCATTAAGAGCCTCCATATCGTTGAATAGCCTTATTTATGAATAAATCCAATGCATATATTTTTGTTCACACAAAATCAACGTTAGTGCAATAATCACAAATAATCAAATTTCAAAATATGTTAAATTGTGAAAGGAGCTAAAGTAATAACCATTAGTTAAAGCTATTTTGATAATGAATACATTTATTATAATAGCACTATTTGACTTAGAATCGATATTATTATTAAACTCGTCATTCTGCCTGAATACGCGTTCATTAGGATACCTAGTTACATTGCTTTAAGACATCATAAATTTCCATATTCATATTATACAAAATGTGCATGAATTCCCTTTTTATTCGTAATGGTAAAAAAAGCAGTTTACTCTTAACACAAACACGAGACTCGATACAGAATAACCTAACAAATTGTATTATAGAATATTATGTTTTCCCCTTTATTTAGAAGAATGTTCACAGCATTCGATTGATAGGTTGGGTTGTCCTCCAAACGCATGCATTATATTTGCTATTTCGATATAGTTTTGAATTTTTTCACTAAACAAGCACCAGCGCCGACTTGACAGCACCACGGAGCCTGTTAACCCGTAGGTTATAGATATACGAGTTGACAGTGCCTTGTTTCTGTTGTGACAGTTAATTAGAGAAGAGGATTCTCAATTTTGACGCGTCATTATAATAACGTCATGCGTATTCTATCGTCATTTTTCTAATTAAAGTCTGACAGTTATGCAAAGCTTGTACTTGTGACAAAAAACTAATGTGCTACGCGAAGTAAACGGTTGTTAACAAAATATGTGTAGGGCTAAGATAAAAAGATTCTCTGTGCCTTGAGTGAACACTCCTAACATAGAATACGGTAGACTACAGGTCCTCGATCAGACCTCCGAGCCACCCGTGAGGGGAGGGTTGTCTAGGAGAGGGGGGAGCACCGGAAAAAAGTTAATAATTCTGTTGAGGAACACTGCTTTGAAAATGCATTTTTCCCTCAGAGTGCCATTTCCGAGCTCAAAGAGTTGCCTATTCTTAAAATTTCTTACCTCAACCCCAACCATGGTGTGGCTGATCTGGTCGTCGTCATCTCTCTATCGTGAGTATTGAATAAAGATGGCAGAAGATATAATATTTAGAGGTCGGTGGTACTGGCTGCTTGTGTCTGGGAAAGAAATTATCTATGTTAGTTCTTCTCTACCTAGGAGTATGGGTACATGGTAAAGATGATGTAATATTGAACTTGCTAGTTTGTTGAGGTGCGAACATACGCAAGACTATTCTCCATGGTTTCCATAAAAATCGCTAAACGTTATTGCCGACTCCTTTGGCGACACTGATTGGTCAGTTGAAACAGGCAGTTTTCCTGATTGCGTCGGGGTCAGCTACGCAGTGCAAGGATTGCAGTGAAAACGCTGTAGCGAATCTGTAGCGATTCTATGGAAACCAGGATAATGTACTTAATCGAAGAGTAGACGGCAACAAGTACGGTACAGTACAATATTTTACGATGTATAGTGCTTTCAATAAAGAATTTTTTTAGTGGAATTGTATGATATTTTAACTTTATTGTTATTTACCACAATGTTCAAAGCTTTACAATAAAGACGCATTCAGATAAGACATCCAGAAGAGGTTAACACAATTTAATGCTATAGTAAAGGAAAAAGTCACATAATTCTTGGTTGATGATATAGGCTATTGTCTAGCAGGTGTAGCTATAGAATGGTTCAACGACGGCGAATTAATACGGCCATTAATTTTTTTATTTATTTATTTTTTTGAAAATGGTAACTGTTAATACTGTATACGTTATGTTATGGTATCGCTACACTAAAGGAACTGGATAGCAACGAAGGAACAAATAAATACCCAGCAAGAAACCCGTTTGTGATACTCACGATGCAAGTAAATCGGATAAACATGTCTCTCGTGGGCTGAATTGGGAAAAAAATGACTTGGTCTTGGTCAATACAAACAGCTTTCCAAACGCCTGTAAACAATTAACAAAAAGAAAAGTCACACATAGCCTACATAACAATAGATTAAATCTTCAACCATTAAGAAACAGAAAAGTATTTGTTTCTGATACATGATAGGTCTATCTTAGATATAATTCAAAAGCATGCTATTGCTGTAAGTAAGGATGTTTTTGGTGGTGGTAGGGGTGATGATGATGATGATAGAATATATAGATAATGTTAATAATCATAATGAAAATCATAATAGTATTAATGAAAATAATTATAATGAAAATTGGATAGAGATGGCAAAAGGTTTAATATGTACTAACCTGGAGGTCGGGGGTTCTAAACCCTTGTACTGGTCGCTTGTGTATTTGGGCAAGACATTATCTGTGTTTAGTTCCTCTCTATCCAGCAAGAACCCGTTTATGATACGATGCAATTACATTGGATAAACATGTTGTCTCTCGCGGGCTAAATTGTCAAACTGGCTTTTCAGTTACTGAATTAATATCATTGAAGTGTTGATTGTAAAAATAACATGGCCTTGTTTTGTGTCATAATAAAATTATTAAGCTTATAGCTGCAAGGCCTATATAAACTTTCTCCGGTTCAGGTTAGATATCAATTCGCAGCCTCGAGATTTTGTTGCCAATATCCAGCCTGTTTACTGGTTCGCATACTATGACAATCGCTTAGCAACAAAATCTGACTGATTGTAAACGGGACCCCAGCAACTAATGAAACGACTGGTTTAACACCCGATTCTACCTAATGGAACTGATAAGTATCAGTTTCGGTGACATCACCATTCATGATGCCGTCAGCAACCCTGTAGGGGATTGTGATCAGATGATTGATGACTGGTCCTCTCACCAGTATATCAGTGTATCAGCATTTTTAGAATCGGCTGCAAATAAATGTGATAGTGGTGATATAGCTTTGTGGTTAAGGTACTTGCCTTGCAACAATCCCAGGGTCCTGGGTTCAAATCCTCTGACACCGTCTCATGACTAAAAATCATCTCCATACATATCCATGTAATTGTAGATATTACGAGGCATAAGTTATCCCTCGTAATGAGACTTAATTTATAAAGTAGCCTATCTTAATATTATTTTATTTATTTAAGCGGGCCTCTGAATGTCAGCTGGAAGGGTCGCCCTCTATAAATGTGATATAATGAAAACCCGGTAGCAGTAAGTTCTCTTTTTTGAACAAAAACGTAGAAAACTCAATCTTATTTTATAGATTAGAAATGCCAGTGTATTTAAAAATGATCAAATTTGCTCGTGTGCATTTGAATTGCATTAAGTGGGTCTAAATTCGATCAACGTGTATGGTATTTGAACCCCATTACTCATATAAGCGGTATGCTGTCTTGATGAAATTCAGACTTTTTTGTTGTTGAGATGCGGGGGATAAAAAGACCAGTTGCTTGTATGCTTGCTGATTTTGATCTGACAAACGATGATGATGCTTTTTGTTTTTTGCAACTATTACCGGTAATTAGTCATGTAGGCTTATTCTAATTGTTCATTTTGTTACTATCAATATCAGTATCATTATTATCATCATTACCATTATTATAATAGTTGTTAGGCTACCAATAACATGTATTATGTTTATTAGAAATATTATTACTAATTATTATTACAAAAATAGTGGCTTGCAATCAAATCAATAGTTATTATAATATATGATAATAATATGTAACTTACTCGTTGAGCATTATCGTCATTGCCGATTGATTATTATTATTATTGAATGGGAGTTTTTCTATATATTTATTAGGCTTATGTGTAACTACTCAATGATCCTTGTCGTCTAATCTAAGCAATGAGGGTTTTTTATGTCGTAAACGTAAATGAAAGAGAAAGTTCCATTTTAAGTTTAGGCCTAGTTATACTTGAAATTAAGTTATATTGTGTAGCTTTACGAACTCTGGAGCCTATATATAAACGGCACACTTGACCGATTCCTAATTATGGAGAATTTGAACTTGGTTGAATAATGGTTTAATTATCTTTATTTGGTTAAATCATTCAGTTATTTATCCAGTTTCGGAAAATAAGATAAAGTTATGGAAATCTGCAATATTTGATTTTGGTATTTTGATTTTTATGTGTTAATGAATTCGATGGTTATGCTTTGATGTGGAATAAAATTAAATAAAAATGAGGTTTTCACGCTCTGTATAACCTAATTTTTATATTAGTATAGTGCTAAGCTATTGCTACTTAATGAATTGGCGCTCGTAATTGCGCGTGATCCACTAATTGGCTGACAGAGCGTATTTTCATGGCATATCTCTACACGGACGTAGAGCAGACATCCCATCTGAATTTTTAAACGTGAATCGTGTTTGCAATTAATATGGTAATTATCGAATCCACTTAATTTTGCAAATATTTTAGTTATTAAAGATATCTTTCTTCAATAGTGGTGCTCCATTGTCTTGCATGTGTATTTTACAATACCTGGGGCATAATAATCTTATTAATACTAAAATTATCAACAGTGAAAGTGTAGCCCTAAGATAACGACTAGATTTACTATGTCTGTAAACGGATCATGGGCGATAAACTTCACGTATATTTTTAGGTTACGTGGTTTTGATGCCTTTTAACGACGCGTGCGCCTAATTGCCTATCTATTTTTTAAAAGGTTTAGGCCTAATACAACTCAAGTTGCGTCAAACTGAAAATTTAATTTAATTTTTATGACACAAATATATAAAATTATGTATTTTTCACGAGGAACATCTATTTATTTGATCGGACCAAGTTTTGATGAAAATCGAAGCCCAGAACCAAGTGCGGTACAAAAACTCTATAAAATGAAAACGCAATAAAAGAAGCAAAAGAAAAGTAGGCCTGTAATTAGAATATTACTACGTTTATTCGTAAAGTGGTGTAAAAAAAAATATATTTTTGATTTTTTAAAATGGTGTAAAACTTCAATTTAGATAAGAATTTTACAGTAAATGACAGTAAATGTTTAGAATAAAATTAGGATTAAAATAATGTTATGTTACAGATTTTTGACTCAAATTGCACTTAAACTTATATTACGTGATCGCATGCTTTTTGCAGTACTTATCCAAATTTTAGTTATTAATTCTCAATTATGATTATGATATATGTACCAATTCATTGTCTTCCATTGCCATTAAAAGTTAATTTAAAGCATTTCTGAGAATAAAGATTAGCCATATTTCTTTTGAAAATTACTGCTCAACTTTTGTTCTAACGAAATATATTCTCTACATCATATAGTTCATTCAGTGCAATGCATATGAATATGGCCGATATCCTCTTCTGCATTATTGCATAATTAGCGAGTAGTGCCTCGGTCACCAGAAAACCAATGGCTTGAGAGTGTATTGGCATAACACAGTGTAGCTTTGCATATTAGGTAAAACCTTCGAAGTCAAATTTGTTCATTAACTTTTCTGACCTACTGATCTATTATATTAATTTGAGCATACATTTTAATTTAGGACCTCATACATTCCTTGTGCATTTTGTTCCCTTACTATGTTTTTACATTCATTAAAGAAGCCGCGTTGTGATGAGTTTGCCTAAAAATTCATCCTCTCATTACACAAGATATCCATCATATGGTATTAAACAATATTTTTTAAATATATTTCAATGGTGTATTAACTTGCATGATCGATCTTATAATTGGTTGGAGAGGGTGTGGGTAGAAGGAAATTAAAGAATGTAAAAACCGTGATGATATAATCAGAGTAGATTTTAATGTATAGGCCTAAGTGTGGCCTGCTCTGTCTCTTGGGCCTGTTTTTTCTGATCGTCAGTGGCAACTCTCTCCTATTTGATATCAGAAATGCTCTCTTGTCTTCTCAGTGGGTTTTCACATGCTCTTAACAAGCATTTGATTGATAATATCATGTATCTTAATTTACAATTTATTTGTAAATCTTAAATGCAATTTATTGAATATTCTTTGTTTAGTGTAATGCATTCTTTGAATATATTTTATATTATCTTTATACGACTTCTATTCTTATGCAACTTCTAAAACTTATTTATCAAAAAAATTAATTTTAATGTGATGTTACAATTTGTTAAAAATTTTACGATGCCTCGAAGAACCCTCGATATTGTCTTACTTTTTATTATCCATGGAGGGCATTTTATATTGCATTTTCTCCTAAAATTTTGAAAATAATAAATAATAAAGAGGGCATTTTATATTGTATTTTTCTCTTAAAATGTTGTAATAATAAATGATAAAGAAATAACTTGCTTCTTTGAACGCGCCCGGCCACGTCCAACATTGTGCCATAGCAGAGGCGGAAGGTTAAATCTTTGAGACCGTGAACTGTTTGCCACCACATCTTTGCAGTGTAATTGTTATACATTGTATTAAAAAAAATACTTACTTTTAGTTAATGCAACTGGCATAGGAGCAGTCCTACATGCGCTATATAAATGTCACATTATCATTATTATTATTGTTCTATATTTAATGTCAAAATGAAAGTTAGCAAAAGTAAGTTCAATACTGTTAAAATATTCGCATTTAGAAGGCGGTAATATGCAGCACGAAAATACAGGTTTTATAAGGTTGTGTGCATGTACACATGTGGGCGAATGTCACAGACCATCTCTGACATTCTAATTAAAAAAACCGAAATATTCTAGGAATTATCTTGTTTGTGGTTACAGCTAATATGTGAATTAATAAGAAAATATATAAATCAAAAACAAATTTCTCAGTAGACGGGTGCTCGGGTAAATAACTTTGTGCATTTCAACCTAGGCCTCTATCATTATTATCCACGGATTTCATTTCATATGAACTTGTTTCTTAAAACATGCAAATTACAAAAACAGACGGCGCCATAAACACATAAGAGAAAATTTAATCAACTATGAATTATTTTCCTAAACACACATGAACATAGCAATCAAAATTAAAGTTAGAAATATATAATTTTATCAGATTGCGAAGGGGACGGATGAAGTATAACCAGATTGAATATGACGTGTTTGACAGCAACTGTTAGCGTGGATGTTCATTTAATCGATAAATGTATAAAATGTAAAACGTATCAGCAATGAACATAGCGTACGCGTATGCTAACTAAATTGTACGTTTATTGTCTATCCAGAGGAAATGGAAACAGAGTGAGGTGTGTGACAATGCATAAAGGAGCATGGCGCATTTAGTAGAAGTAGAGTGGGAAAAGATGGAATAGACAAAGTGTAGTTGGTTGTTACGAGGAGACGTGGTAAAACCAGAGTGAGCCAACTCATGTTGTAAAGAATGTGGGTGCGGAGCATTGGAGTTTAAAAGGTGGAGTTTTGAGAGCCACTTCCTATTGCATTGAATTTGGGTGGGGGTATGGAGCATTGGAGTTTATTAATGGTGTATTTTTGAAAGGTGCCACATTTTATGAAGATGGTCGTGCGCAATCTAGCACGACCATCTTCATTTTTTTTGTAGACACGGAAACAGGTTGGGGAGCGTTAGCCATGATTGTTGTTATAAGTTAAGTTAAGACAACTTGATTGTCCGTCCGTAATTGGAAATTCGTTATCCATTTGAGATACGCCTAAAATACAAAAACACATTAATTAAAGAGGCTCTAATAGACCACGTATTGTCACATTTTAAATGTACATTTTGTGACAGAATGTATAGTGTGATAACCGAGCACATGGATATACACTTGAAAAACCTGTGAACATTTTCAAATCCGGAATTAGAGTAAGAACAAATTCTGTAACACGTTACGTACGCCTATAATTGTTCATTTTGGTCTCTGAGCAAATATTATAGTGAACAACGCTTTTATATTAAAGTGAACAACGTGACGTAGTCTCATAGATCAAAACCTGTGGCAATCTCAATAATCACGTCACCAAAGTGACGTCACAACAAGTTTCACTAATTTTTGTTTTTGCCTGATAATAATTACAATGTTTGGTTACGTAAATTTAATAGGAAAGCTTAAGTATTATCCAATCTCCCAACACTACAAATTACCACACTAAGTCGCGTCTCAAACGAGCGATACAGTCCGTTTTTGTGTATTCCACCATAACATGAGATCAGTGTTTCAAATTTGTTATTTGGTTGCTTAGCACATCCTCTGGCGAGCGACGTATAACGGTAATCGAACACATCATTGTCCTTATCATTTGAAAGCTTTGAATTATCCTACAACTGAAAAACAAAATGTTACTTGCATTTCACTGTAATGTTCTTGTGATTAAAGTCATTATTAGTGTTATTATTATAATACGGTTAGAGTATACTAACCGAAACTTTGGGACATTACAATCCAAACGGTTCTTCTAAGAACCAAGATACCATCAATTGAGATTTGAGGCATATGCCACATGGTGTACTGAAAACCTATAATTATTCATTTATTGAATTCGCCATGCAAACCTTCGAAAATAATAATAATAATAATAATAATAATAATAATAACAATAAAAACAACAATGATAATGATAATGATAATAATAATAATAAAAACAACAATGATAATGATAATGATAATAATAATAATAATAATAATTATTATTATTATTATTATTATTATTATAAGCTCTGTCCACACAATTTCGAATTTTCTCTGACAAACACATGTTAACTGCCCATGTGTATGATATGACATCATCCTGCTCAAATATGGATGTGTTATGACGTCATCATGTCCATATATGGGACACACATCACATAAAATTTGATAGTATGGACAGATTTTAAATCGTGAATAATCTTATCTGAAGAAATCGAATTCATTTCTAGTCTTATTTATATGAGGTAGACCTATTTACCCATATACCTAGTTATAGGTAGATGGAACACATCCCAAATAATCTCAGACGTCTACCAAGTTGTTGCCTTAAATAGTTGTATCAGCAAATAATACACCGATAATGCAATAAATACATATATAATCAAACGTAATTAATATACACCGATAATGCAATAAATACATATAATCAAACGTAATTAATCAGACCTAGAATAAAACAAAAATCAGCCATCTCTGTAAAACAGGTTTCTTTGTGCCATACATCTAGGCTAATATAATCCACCAGCTAATTAAATTAAATGTAATACCAAGACGACATGACTATGAAAAATGAATATTGCTTATAATTTGCACGGTCGCTTGACAAGATACATGCATTAATGACAAAGAGCACTGATACAACGACATAAACTGTAGGCCTAACGGACTGTATCATTTTTAATGGATGTAGTAAAATTGCGCTTTATAAATAAAGATTATTATTAGTATTTATTTCGGAAGAAACAACGAGCTTAGCATATTTTTGTTTTCAATAGCCTGCCGTCACATAGAAACATATGGTGCAACAGTAAGCCTTAGGCTTTTAATCGAATGTTTAATGGTTCGTACTCATAACTTCCTTAGGCAAGGCACTAATCTATGCCGCCTCTTTCCACACCCTCGATTCGAATAAATAGGCCCAAGGTAATGATATATATCCTCGGGAGCTAAGCATGAGCTATCATAAATCTGTCTCTTATACACATCTGGAGCATGGCGCATTTAGTAGAAGTAGAGTGGGAAAAGATGGAATAGACAAAGTGTAGTTGGTTGTTACGAGGAGACGTGGTAAAACCAGAGTGAGCCAACAGCATAGAACCTGTCTCTTATACACATCTAGATGTGTATAAGAGACAGATATATATGTGTTTGTGTGTGTGTGTATATGTATATATAATTAATTGAGAACTAATAATAATAGGCCTATATATAATTATATATATATTATTAATTGAGAACTTTTATGATTATAATGTGTCTCTTATATAGCGCATTATACCAGGTCTATGTTTTTTACAATATTATCCCGAACATACTTTCATGACATTTATGATAGCTCATACTTAGCTCCCGAGGAAATATAACATTACCTTGAGCCTATTTATTCGGATCGAGGGTGTGGAAATAGGTGGCATAGATTAATTGCCTAAGGTTGTTATGAGTACGAACCATTAAAAGTTCGATTGAAAGCCTAAGGCTTACTGTTGCACCAAATGCTTCCGAAATATAATACTAATATTAGGCCTAATCTTTATTTAATACTATAATAATTTAATACTACAATATCCATTAAAATGAATGAATAAAAAAATGATACAGTCCGTTAGGCCTACAGTTTATGTCGTTGTATCAGTGTTCTCAATTTTCAATTATATATATATATATATATATAGACCTATATATATAACCTATATATAGCCTATACATATGTATATATAGCCTATATATAGCCTATATATATATATATATATATATATATATTAATTGTTGTTTTAGTTACGTCTCTGTTAAAAAAATACAAGATGGTGATTTTTTTCTATTCGTTGGATTATTGTGGTCGGAAGTCAATATAAAAACATTGGATCTACGGTTAAACAGACAAAAGAAATAAATAGTTCATCGGCCAATTCAAAGACTATTTTTCATTTTATGATTGACTACTGTAGGAGGTCACTTGTGCGGTCCGATTTGGTTTTATTCAATATTTTCCGAATTGATATTATTTATAAATACAACAAACTATTGAGATACAACACGCCGTTTTTGTTGCAAAAGAGGACTCTTTTCCAAAGCAATTTTAATAAAAAATTATATCAGTACGAATTAATATAGCGCCAATTCCAAACTTATGATCAAAGGTGGAGAGCGTTATTACCTACCATACAATGACGATCCAGCACTAGAGAAAATTATTTAAAAAATCTAATTCTAGTTTGAAAAAGAATATCCTACCAGGTACCCATTTGCACTCCTTATTATTATTATTATTATTATTATTATTATTATTATTATTATTATTATTATTATTATTATTATTATTATTATTATTATTATTATTATTATTATTATTATTATTATTATTATTATTATATCATTATTACTATTATTATTATTAATAATAATATTACTATTATTATTATTATCATTATTATTATTATTGTAATTATTATTATTATTATTATTACTTTTATGATTTAAGTTGAGCTTATTCCTCCGTGGTATAATACCTCTATACATTTAGAGTTCAATAGGATGCATTTACTGGCTGTTGTCTATCTCTATAAATCACGGATCTAGGACTGCGCACACGATGTCATATATAGTACAGTACATATTTGAGCTACGTGTCATAGAAGAGTTAACGTGTCTGATGTGATTTAACTAAAGCGATGCGAGTAAACAAAAATCAATTAAAGTTTCCCATGTTAACAGTTGCTTGACTCAATACATTGTGACGGTCAGTGAGAGTGCGTCTAGAAGTAATATTTGCGCAGGATATATATATAAATTATAATAACTCATGATATTTACATTTTAGGAGATATCGAATGATGTATCTTTAGACCTTAAGTCATCAATTAATACGAATAAACATTAAAAATAGTAAATGCGTAGACAAATTTAAGACTGCATAAACCAAAAACAATTCACCTAATTCTTTGCGCTGATAAAGGATACTTAATAGCTTAATTGAGTGTTTAGTATGGGAAATAACATTTACCCGGCGTAGTGATAAGTAGGAGCGGCTTATGAGCAAATTTAAAGATAATATTCTGATAATATCGATGACATAGTAATTCTTTAAGGAAACAATCAGGCATGGAATGTCGAAGGTGATCATAGGGCAAAAGTAGAAAAATACACCCACACGAAGAAAACTAGATTCCATGACACATTTACGGCTAACATGAGATTTATTAGCTATTACACAGAAAAAAAAATGTATCGAATGATGATCAAGTACCCATCTAAAACACAGCATCCCGTGGCTTTAGTGAGTGGGTTACGATAAGCCTCGTCGAGAAAGTCGCGAGTTTGCAACTAGGGAAAGACATGGTATACGAAACGTCTTTTTCTCATACAGATATCAGGTGCCTTTATTAAGGTGTAGGCGATCATCGGATTAAGCTTAAACCAACGCAGCTTAGGCTGGATAAAGACATTTCCGGAACTGTAATGCGCATGATACTGATGAATGACAAGATAAGTGTAGACCTACAGGAACGAACAGCAATGTGATAGGCCTACGTGTATGGCATTTGGGTTACCAGCTGCAGCTAAGTCTTCTTATACACATCT
>NW_022694700.1:298618-304837 GCF_011630105.1 Anneissia japonica | reverse complement strand
AGATGGGTATAAGAGACAGAGCTAATAGTTAGGCCAAATATAGTAGCCACATAACCTGCACATAACCACATTTAATTCATTTGAAGGAAAAAAATAAAAAAATTTCACTAATATGTCTCTTGTGGTTCACAAGTACATAAAGTGCTTTTTACACGAGTGTGGACTACGGTTTATCAACTTTCCGCTACTTTTCCCAAACAGGAACTTACTTATGTAACGTTTGGTGAGAGCTCACAAATGATTCCCTTGTGATTAATGTAATTTCTTTCTGTGATGTCACGATGTCAGAATTCTTCAAAACATTCACAATGTAGGACGTCTATCCTGTAGAAGTTAGTTTGTATTCTAATAAAAGGCCTACATTTAAACTGAACGAAGGAATGACGAAACGCATTAGTTTAAAGCTTTCGAGCGTTGTCGTAACAAATTATTGGGTACTGTGTTAAGCTACTAACGAGGGCAAGTCAAAACCTGTTCCACATTTATGGCTTTAGGGTCACATATTAAATTATAACATTCAATCACGCTCTGTTTTGCCATAACTCCCATTAATTACATCATTGCATTGAAATCGCCACAAACCAATGATAACATTAAGTGGTTCGATGAAGATAACCAAGTAAACTGCGTGGTTTGAAAGTTAAATATTACTTCCATAAACATTTTCTTAATGGGGTAATTCCAATGGAATATTAGGTCTAGCTTTATTCAACCATCATCGGAGGCTTCAATTCCAATGGGGTGTATGCTTTTTGTAAACATGTATATATAAGAGCTTTATGGTAGGAGCGGATTAACGCAGTGGTTGCGTTTCTGCTTCTCAAACTTGAAGTGGGTCCGGTAGGCTCAAACATAGGATGCGTTGATTACCCAATGAGCTGATGAATTGATTCCCATGTATGTGTGCTTTTATCCAATGACTGGGTGGTATAGGCCTAATGCGAATATCCATATATATATATATATATATATATATATATATATACATAATATTATATACATACATATATACACATATATATATATACATACATATATACATATATATATGTATATGTATATATGTATGTATATATGGGTGTATATATGTATGTGTATATGTATGTATGTTCGTATGTGTGCATGTGTGTATGTATGTGTGTATTTATGTATGTAAATATATACATATATATATATATATATACATGCATACATATATGCATACATCTATACATATATATATATATATATATATATAGTTCTATAAACATATATATATATGAGAATCAGAAGAAATATTTAGCTCTATATTTTACATTTTTAATGAATTTTATAGAATAAAGTTGAATTTAATTGCAGTGTAAACTGAAAGAGGCCTTAAACCAAATAAGATAACAATATCAATTCATTATATTCAACATGTAAAGGAGGAAATTCAATAAACATCTAATTTTCCAGATTTACACTGGACAGGAAGATTAGTGCAATATTTTGTATTTACAATATTTAGAAAAGACAAAACTATGATAATTACATTTTTTTTAAAGTACAAAGTAAACCCTTGCTGAGCCACTAGGGCACATAGGGCTGGAGCTTATCCTCAGATTCAATAATAATTAAATATGCATACAGTAATGTATAAACCTATAATTCCTTTTTGTAATTAAAATCGTGCATGATCTATATCTACATATTGATTCTTATTTTGTTACCACCCAAGTTGATGCGTTGTAGGCTAATCATTAATTACATTACAGTGTATTATAACGCAACCATTATCTCCACTGTTTCAGATTTACAGACAATTAAAGTAAGTCGTGCTTTTGTCGCATCGGCTAATGAACTTTTCATTTGGATAATGATTATTTTCGTTTTGTCTTTTGAGTTAATCAGAGACTTTTTGTCGATTAGCCAACGAAGATGAGGACGTGAACCGCAGTCGTAAATTTGTCTGGCTTGTTTACGGTACAAGTAGGATATAAGAGGATTTTAATGAACGAATATATGGTACCTGAACATTACATTATCTCCATGATTATCAATATTAGTGTTTGTATGTTCATCATCATCATTATCATCTTCCGCTACTGTGCATAACCTCGGTTTAGTATACACGCACAATGTGTTGTACAGCACTCATATATGTCGCGGTCAAAAGGGAAAAAAAAGGAAATAAATAAATAAGTAAATAAATAAATATAAATAATTAAATAAATAATTATAAATAATAATAAATAAATATAAAATATTTTCGTTGCGTATTATTTTCATTCGACTGGTTCCCGTAAAATAGACTTCGTTGACAACGAAAATTAACGTAACCAGAATGCGTTAATCTGCCTTAAGTTATGCACGTGGCCCAAAAAAAAAAAAAATATGGCCGATTGGACAGTTTAGCAACAACATTTGCGTTAATATAATTTAGATTAAATTTTAGAAAATAAAAATTATAATATTTGCCCACATTGAAGTCAAAAAATAAAACTTGATGAAAACATTTTTTACGAAAAACTCATACTGCCACAATCCGCTGCGCATGGTGGGCGTGGTTTAGCGAAGAATGACCATCGAATACGGCCATTACTTTCTGTAGCGCCCTCTTTGGTTTTGGATTGTTTTGTAACCATTAATATGTTAACTTTTGAAGAAGGCATTAGTCTTTTGGAGTCACACATTCGTTTTATCGACGCTGTAATTTATTTACTCGTTATGTGTTTTTGTGCTGATGAATAATTTTTTTGGTATTTAAATCAATCAATCATTATTTCAAATTAAATCTAGGCTATTACAATCATTCCAACAGGAGTAATGAATTGTCTTCATGTGTGCCAGCCGATAAACCACCTGAATAGATGTACTTGTATGTGTTGTAAAATTGACTTTACTCTGAGAGCAGCTCAGTCGCCGAAACCGGATGAGACGTTTAAACCGTTGGTCCCGTATGGTCTATGTGCACGTTAAAGAACACAGTACACTATTCGGAAAAAAGTAGGGAATTGTCTCCCGGTGTAATGCCCAATCACCACCAAAAAGACCCCGTAGAACACACAAATGTAAAAATTTTATTTTTACCTCAAATATCATAACAGCATAACGCAAATGTAAAAATTCATTCTAAGATAAGTTATTATCAGATGTATGGGTACAGTATGTGTGTGCGTGAGGTTTTCCTAAGCATTAAACTTTTTTAAAACGTTGGATCTTAATTAACTCCTTATAGTAGGCCTATAGCAGAAAGGGCTCAGTTGCGCATTGTATTACCGAAGCATGAAATTAGGTACAACATAATATTGATATGTGTAGATTTTTAAAAAAATGTGCGCCGAGTTTCTGACGCCTACTATGGCCGCTCATTTGATTTGCCGCCTACTTAAGTTTGTTATAATAATGCTTCAAAAAGAGTAAATTTTGTAGTGCTTCTGATAATTTTTGCTAATTCTTCCTAGTTTTGGTGAATTTGCATTAGTTTTTCTATAACATTCTATATGTAGTTGTATTTTGATATGTTTTTTTTAATTGCGAACTAAAGTTTATATTATTATTATTTTTTATCATTATTATTATTATTATTATTATTATTATTATTATTTATACCGACCTTTAACCCTAGGTACCTTGCAGTATGTTCTTATCTCCATAACCGTTGGTCACAGAGACCTAATTGTGGCCTTACAGTGTTAGAACATGTATGTTTCTGCACTAATCCGACGTTTTGTCTAAAAGTGATTGAAAATGGCATTTCTGACTTTTGAGATTAGTACCCTGTATTATAATCCATATCTCCATAACCGTTGGTCATAAAGACCATATTTTAATATCAAATTGTTCGGAGCATACATGTATCTATTTGCTCTAATGCAGCACTTAATCTGACAGTGATTTTAACCCATCCCTCCTATTATGGTGACTCTATATTTTAGCTTATCAATTGCCCACCCAATTTCAGTTTATTATTTTTTTTCATGGATATTCTGCTATTAAAAATATTGAATATGATGACCAATAACAGGGCTGGAATCTTTGTGAATAATTGACTGTACTGTATACTTACGGTATTTAATTAAAAGTAAAATGCTGACTACTAAAACGATGTAATAATATGAAATATCTGCATATAGGATTGTCATGAGAAAATGAACACAGTCAACTCACTGCACTTCATCCAATATTGATCGTTTCAGACTGAAGCAACATGCTCATTGAATTGTTACTAATTATTGAGAACCTTCCAGTCATCGTAGGATTATGTTTAAATATTTAAAGTACTATAAAAAACAATTTCATCGTCATAGAGGCCTACTGTAATACACTGAGAAACAAACAGCCGCATGTTGTTCGTTTAGTAATTATTCAGACACAGACGTATAAACGCCACAATTAGGCCTATACAATATTTTCATCGTAATAAAACACTATAATTATAGTGTTCTGCAAATTTCGGTAGAATTTTTTCCCGGTTAATGTTTCATTTCAAGTAATTGTTTACTGTACCTTCAAGATTGGGTGTACCAACTATAGAATTCCTTGCACCCGGCTGCACTGCTCATCCCTCAGCCCTGCCAATATTTCAATAATACGCATGATACGTCTAAGAAGTGCTACGCCTAAGTGTGAAAGCAATGTAAAATTAAAATAGTATGTTGCTTTTTGTAGATTTTTCATAGGCGGACCACAAATGGACCTTTAGCGTTTGACGGACCACTGATAATTTTTGGTGGACCACCAAGTGGTCCGTGGACCCCGGGTTGTGTAACACTGATCTAAGTAGGGGTCAGAGATTAGGATAGGGTTGTGACAGTTAGCCCTCAGAAATTCTGCATTATTCATTTTGTTGTGCCATTTTTTCGTATTTTTGTTTTTTTATTTTTTTTATAATTTTTATTTTTTCATTATGTGCAGCGCACAAACGCTTTTTCGTGCATTACATTTTCTGGACAACATGTTGAATTAGAGCAAATATAAACATGTATGTTCCAAACAATTTGAGACTAAAAGTAAGTCTCTACGTCTTTCCATTGGCAATATAAATGAATTATTCTAAAAGTAGGCGGCCACTTTGTATTGAAAGAAGCAGTCATAGTAGGCGTCAGAAACTTGCCACACAACTTTCGTTTAATCTACTCCTTGTCTACACATATCAAAGATATTTTGCGCCTAGTTTCATGCTTTGGTAAGAAAATGCACAAATTGGCTCCTTAACTTCTCTACTATAAGCAGTTAATTAGGGTCTTTTAATAATAGATTTTAATGCTCACGTGCACACATACCCATACATCTGATAATAACTTATCTTAGAATAAATTTTTACATTTGCTGTTGACATGTTATGACATTTGAAGTAACAACGGAATTTTTTTCATTTGTAGGTGAAATGTTTTTACATTTGTAGTTAAACAGATTTTCGTGCCGCACCTTAGGCTGCTTCGAACATGAGGAAACAGTTATTAAGAAACTGTTGGTATCGGTGCATTTACTACGAAGGAATAATTCCGAACTAAGCAATGAGTATACCCAGTTACCAAAGAAGGTCTCTGAAATATCATTACTTACACGCACACTAACATGATAGGACATACTATCAGATTGGACAACGATCGCCTTCCCAACCAACTTCTTTATGGAGATCTAACATGGAAAATAAATAAGAGTCGTCCTCTCCTGTGCTGTAAAGAAGCATGTAGACTTAAAACGTGATTTAACATCTTTAGAGCCTTCACTTAATAATAACAATAATTTTGCAACCGGAAGACTAGCATAGCGTGAAGTTCCCAAAGCTACACAGACAAGGGAGCAAGAAATTTATTTCCATCACAAAACTTTATTAAGTTAGGTTCATAAAGAAAAAAATAGATCTTTATCTGGTGGTGCCACATTGTCTTGTCATTGTGGTAAAATACGCAGGTCAACAATAGGCCTCTTACCCTTTTAGACATGTGGATCCATCTTTAAGAAAATATAATTAACTTATTTATTAATTGATTGATTGATTGATTGATTAATTGGTTGGTTGGTTGATTGATTGACTCGATTGAGTGAGTGATTGATTGATAGATCCATTTAATGAATCTTTTGATCTATTAATATTATTATTTTTAAGTTTTTAACCATGGTAAAATATATTCATTAGGACCAACAGTCACTATAGTTAATCTCTGCGTGAAGCTGATGGTTTGAGGATGTACGTGTGGAGTGATTTTGCTCTACATTTCAATCGGACAATTAGATAACACTGTTTTGCAC
>NW_022694700.1:282554-298499 GCF_011630105.1 Anneissia japonica | reverse complement strand
CACCTACATACATACACACATATAAATACACATATACATACAGTACACATATACATATATATACACACATACACACATACAAACATACATACACATGTACATACATATATACATACACATACATATACACACATACACACATACACACACATACACACCCACACACATATATATTATACATATATACAAAGCGTTATAAAAGTTATAAATACTATGTCTGAGCATCAGACTGCAATGGAACGTTATTAGAACGGAAAAAGTGTTAGCTACCCAGCAAACACAAAACATTCTTTATAACATTTGCGAAAGGTGTGGTTAGGTATGTCACAAAATAATGTTCACACAACGTTGCAGGAATGTTCACATGTTATGACGTTATGAAATTAGGCTGTAAGTACGTATTTTATGGTTCTACAATATAAAGTTTCAACACCAAACTGTAACGTTATTATAACGTTCTTATAATTGTTAGCTGGGTACAATCAATCATATAGAATAATGGAATAACGTATATACAATATACACAACTATTTTGTATAAGAAAAGCCAAAAAGAACTACACTTAAGGTGAATTAAGGTGAATTATAAATAAATATATTCTTGTATAAATTTATATGCTGTTAAGTGTGATAATTTTCGGTTGCGCTGCATGTAGCAACAGTTTTAGCGTTAAAATGAATCACTTTTTGATAAAAATTGTAAAACAGGATGTTCCGGCTTATCACCTATACACCAACTACTACAAATCTATTAACAGACTGGTAAAACAAATTATATAGCAACCACCCACTTAACTCAATATAAATTCCTTCCATCCGTTCTACGCCTTCATAACTCATTTGTCCCATACTATACAGTATAGTACCAAATTCAGGGTACACGCTGAGCGTGTTAATTAGAGGCTTATCTAAATTTCTGTACTCAGTTCCTCTTTTTAGTTATTAATTACCCTATAATTATTTTGCTTTTCTCAGTATGTTATCAGTTTTATGAGTTTTAATTTACTTGTAATACGCTCAATGCCCTTCGCCAACAATGTCAATTTGTTTTTGGGTAATAAATATTGAGTGAATGCGTGAGTGAGTAGGAGTGGGGTAGGGAGAACTCCCCTCAGGGAGCAAAAATACAATTGGAACCGAAAGAAAAGTATTATAGACTTTACATATGAGAGTCTCTAAAATCGATTAAGCCTTCGACACCCTTAGATTCTCAAAGTTTCCGAAGCCTTCGCCCCTGGACCACTTCCGAAAAATTTTGAGCGACGATCGACCACAACCACCACCAGTACGCTCTCCTGGTTGGGGACATCAGACCCCCTCCCCCGTGCAAATCATGGCCCCACCCCTGCATTCCTTAACAATCCGCGGACTAATGAGTAAGCTGCGATTGTTTTATCAATGACGTATTATCGAGTCAGCTGACTTAAATACAATAAATTTTTGATGATTTCTACCGATACTTTACACAAGCAATTTTCGTGAACTCTGCAAAACCGCATTGCAGAGAGAAATATTCCCTTGTGTTTTGATCAAACGTGTTTTTTTTTTTCATTTATCTATAATAAGTTTGCATTACATTACAGTAGGATTCATGTATTAAAGGCGGTGACTATTGTTACGCCAGTCTTAAGATAATACCTAATTTTGATTGGATATTAGTGTATAGGCCTATACGGATTGGATTAGGACATTTAACATCCAAACAGAATTACGAATTTATTTAAGACTGGTGTAACAATAGCTACTGCCTTTAAAGCCAGGATCCGAAGGAAAAATATTGATATGTTGTAAATTAAGGCGATGTTTGACAAAAATCTTGGTAACGGTAAATAAGACAGAGATTTGAAAACTGTGGGAAAAGGGTGCGGTTACGCCCTCCAATTCAGTTATTTTTTCCAGGTACAGCGATACATTTTGGTAAACATACTTAAATTAATAATTCATAATTAAATAGAAAAAAACAGTAAAAATAAAATAAATATAATATCCAAAAATCACAAAGAACTTTTCAGGAACGTAAATAAATCCTTGCTGAGTCCCCAGTGTCAAATAGCGTGTGGCGGATGAGTGGGACACTGGTCCACCACAGTTTGCTCCCAGCGAATCGCTGGTGTCCATTTACAGCTGGGTAGATTGAAGCAATGTAGATAAAGTGCCTTGCTTAAGGACACAAGCTAAATGCACAGCGAAGGATTGAAACCCCGACCTCGAGATTGGGCCACTAAACCATTTTCACTGCACCAACCCGCCTCCACAATTCAGGACACACTTGATTCAATGTAAAACTATTTTAGACCTACACCCAAAATATAAATTTCCAAATTTTCACCAGTATAAAGTGGCCCAATCAATCACATCAACATGGCATAACCAAGTGAAGTATAAAATCAATCAATCATTACTAGTTAAAAAAAATGTCCACAAGCGATTAACAGATTATAGTAAAAAAGACCATAATTTTCTAGAGATAAAATGTATGTATTTATCCGTTATCATGCTTGTTGTTGCGGTGTTTTCACAATACCTATAGACATCAAAATGTAGGCCTATCTCAATTAGAGATTCAGCTTGCCGTGTGTGAAATCTTCTACAACATTTTTTATACGCAATATAGTGAACTACTATTCAAAATGGGATGTCATGAAAAAAAAAAATCATTTTTAAAATTAACTTACTAATTTGGAACGTAAAATCTATTAAGATGAACATAGAAATTAGTGTATTCTGAAATGTTTAAACATAATTTTACAGCAAAATATGATGGGTCACTGGAAGTGTTTTTATTATAAGGTTTGTGATTTATAACCAGGGTACAATTTTTTATTTAATCATTTCTATGTTTAAATTTATAATGTGTATAGTTAATTTCACAATTATTTTCGTGATTTTTTTTTATAGTAATTTTCAGTTAACAATGCATCTTTATAATAAAATGTGTTTTTCTGCTCTTGGCACCCATGGAACCTAACCAATAAAAATCAACCTCATTTCTACTAAAGAATTAAAAAATATTCTTATTAGAAATAATTGAAACATTGCTTTAAAATAGATTGATAATATGCTACTGTGCTATCTCATTAATCACAATATTAGGTTATGCTATTGTTACTTGTGTCCTATTTGCTGTGTCAACATCTTTAATGAAAATCTGAAGTACTGAAGCTGCGGCTTCAATAAGCCAAACCTTTGCAGAAACACCCCAAAAATAGGTATACGCAGTGTAGTATACTATTGTATCTCCCAGGTCATCAAACACCTTAATACGTTTGGTTTCTGTCACCCAAACAGTGCTTATAAATTAACGAAGTAATTTATTCACGTTGTACGCAGACAATATTTACTGCTGTCTCTTATACACATCTTATATACTCTGATCACTGCTTTCTCGTTGATTATTAATTTGTTATTTGTAATTAATGAATCACATCAGGTATGTATTGAACGTTAAATTGCAAGAATCCGTGACTGACAAAAACTGCCTCGACCAGGATTCGAACCCTGGACATTCTGTTGTCTTTGAAGACACCTTAACCGGCAGCAAAAAAAAAGCAAATAGGTAATTAGTACAGTATAGCAAATATTGAACCTACAAATTATCCTAATCGATGGAAAGAATTTTTAGGGTACTGTGAGATAAAAGTAAATATTTGTTGCCATATTTCCTACTGGTACTCTAAATCCTGTAATATCTGTAATACACTCCACTGTCACTTTTGTTTTTCCATTAATTCTGTTCCATTATAATTGTCTGCCTGACTGACTGTGTATATTTTTCCTATCAGAAGTAGATCTGTACGAAACCTAAGAAGCATAGTGTGAACTAGCTCAACGCTTCTCATTGATTATACAATATTCTGTTGTGTATGCAATTTGCAACGTGTGAAAAGGAATGATTTTTACAAATAAGTTATTTTCAGACCCGTTGAATAGTGGACACATAACGTAGTAGTCCCACACAACATGTCTCTTATTTCTCCGCATAACTCTATTTTGTCTTTTTATTTCCACTATATAGGTCTTTTTTATTTACGTTTGAGAACGAATGATGATCAGATTAAACAATATCGTAATTCGAGCGTACTGGTCCTGGTATGGGTATTTATAATGTACCTCTTCCTTGCGGTTATAAAGTGCAGTCCTTTTCCCTGGTCATTAAGTCGACATGCTAAGTGTTGCTGCTGGTAATCAGCGCAGGAGCAGGCAACCCCACCAGGTACCCCTTATGCTCGAGGGTAGAGAAAACAATGCAGATAAAGGGCTTATTCGACTGGTTCATTTCGTTGAGTACGAATTTTCGTTAAGTATAATTTTCATTCGACTGGTTCGTAAAATAGACTTCGTTGACCACGAAAATTAACGTAACCAGAATGCGTTAATTAGCGTTAAGTTATCCACGTGACCAAAAAATATGGCCGATTGGTTAGTTTAGCAACAACCTTTGCGTTAATATAATTTAGATTAAATTTTAGAAAATGAAAATTATAATACTTATCCACATTGAAGTTAAAAATAATTGTAGGCTAACAGAATTCCACTGGATGAAAACATTTTTTTTAACGAAAACCCATACTGCCACAACCCGACAGCCTTGATTACGCAGCATGTATCGCGGTAACTATGAAGCCATTTTGTTTTGTCGAGTATTTACCAGTTTTCTGTTCGACTGGTCGTCTTCGTTAAGTAGGATTTTACCACTGCACAGATGGGCGTGGTTTAACGAAGAACGACTAGTCGAATACGGCTAAATTGTCATGTTATTGCTCAAAGACACAAGCAAGTTTGGGAAACCAAACCGTTCCCCCGTATTAATTAATATAAGCGTATTATTGCAAACTTGATACATAAGATTGTGTGCTACACATGGGCAAAACATTTCGAGCACGTGAAGCTTAAATTGTGGCTTATGCACACTCTTCACAACACAGCTAATTAATCAAGCAAATGAATGTTTTTAACATTGTCTGCATAATTTACAAATTATAGGCTTAGTTCCTGAGAGCCATTTTGATAAGTTAAGGTACAAGTTATAAATTGTTTTACTTCTCGTTGTTTTGTAATTAATTTTTTCGACATTGTTTACAATACTCTTGAGCTACAGTACTATTTATTTTATTAGTGTTTATTAGGTTTGAAGTCATGGTGATTAGTCATTATGATGTAATTAATTATTATATACTAATAATTTTAACAATCAAATAACTTTAATCACCCAAAACCAGGCCTAGGAAACCATTAAAAGGCTACGTACCTATTTAAAAGAAACCAGTTAACATGAATTAAAAAAAAAACTATTGTATTTTAAAAAGGAGCTAATCAATAATGCTGATAAGGAATTCCAGAGAAAAGAGTAAAATTACAATTTCCTCAGATAAGGGTCTTCAAAATGTCAGAACGATTAGCGTAATTAAAAATATATATATAACAGAAAATGATATTCTTTGAACTCCACCTAGAGATGCATAAAAAGGAAAAGGTAGTCCTGTATTTATTACTGAACGTTGGGGAATGAGTAAAGGAGCCCATTGTACTAAGCTCCAGCATTGTGTAGTAAGATTGACTGTTCCTTCCGAGTACTGCATATAACCATAATTCAAAATCTAATCCCGCCATTTTCCAAGTAGTTACTAAGCATACAGTCTGTTTATGATAAAAGTTTTAGATGACTTATTTCAACAAGAAAGAATGATCTGGGTGTTAGCGAAAAACTACATCAATACAACATTTTGTACTCAGCTCCTATAGTGAAGATGTAACTAATATAAGCCATGGTCTATATATAGTGAAGATGTAACGAATCTAAGCCATGGTCTATACTCTGGCCCGAAACAGTCACTCAACAGGCCAAAATATTATTGAATCGCCATAAAAACCAAATAGTTAAAAAAAGCACGTTATGACAATATTCATTATTATCGGGCGACTCTTTTATATCTCTTCACAGTCTATATTTTTGTAGACGTATGACAGTCTTCCTGGTATTTTAAACTACGTTTTTATTAGATAGGATGTGCACTCCATTGTAATCTTAAGAACTGTTGTAAATCTTACAGGTTTTCAGCGGTGAATATACAAGCTTTATTTAGTGATCTAACACTTACTAACCACGTGATCACTCCAAAAAGATAATAATGACAAGCCATCGATGAGAAACCATTATAACTCAACCAAAGCACGGTTTTGGACGGAAATTGCAACTTGAAAAATGTCTATATAAATTCAAATTACTAGGAAGTGGAATTTAATGTCCTAGCCAAACAAGATGAAAAAGAATAATTTCGAACAAACTTCCAAAAAATAAAAAAGCCCCAACTCTATTTATAAACTGATATAACCTAATAGTTGTAGTATTACTTGCAGGTATTTTTGTAGGTATTTTTACTTGCCCCATTTGCATCAAGCGCAAACTTCTTGTTATCGAGCTATACTAATGTAAAAAGAATTTACGAGTGAATTTAAGATTGGAAACAAGACTGGTTGATACATAGATGGCAGATTGAGGAACCTATACCTAAAGCTACATAATCGTTCAATTCATTCAACATCTGAAAAGGTTCCAACAAAACGTGCGGCACCGAAATTTCTAAGCAAGATGTTCCTTTTACAACATAGTAGCTATCATTGGTACTGGCTCATACAATACAGTGGATGTGTTATCTAGTCACTATATTATAGTAATATAAAATTATTATAAGGTCTTAATACATACTAACGACAAGATTCAAGAAACTCCCATTACATAATCATGGACCTATTTAATGTCCTTATGCAGTAGCTGGGAACATAAATAATGTAATCGCAAATTATACAAAAATGAAAGATAAAAGTGATGCGACTATTATGCTAGATAAAAAACAACAATTGCGTATGTTACATAATGAAGATGACCACTATATAAGTTAAACTGTCCCTGCCGCGCAAACACTTTCGCTATAAATAATTAATTAATAACGCTTACATCACGTGTTTTGTACGAGTAAAATGCGTAGTAAAACACAATTCTGTTTATTGATCTATTTCTGTAGACCTAGTAATACTAGCAGTAGTATTAATTAATCTATATTTAGAAAACAGAATACAAAAAGAAAGCTGATTATTAATAATTGGAAATAATAACAAGATTATGTTTATTAATATTACTTGATATGCTAGATCAATGTAGACAATAATGGGCATAATAACTACTGTATCATGTAATTCTACACAATCACGGCTACTTTTATATGATACAGAGTTCAACACCAATCAACACAGCTATCCTGAATATCCCCGACGATATTGCAGCATTGGTGGAGGCTTCACAGGTCAACCTATCATTGTTTAGACCAGCAGCAATATTAAAGACCTCAAAAAAAAAATATACATTTACAAAACATAGGCCTAGACCAATAAAGTGTTTATATACAGATAATAATGATAGTATAGTTGGTAAACATTTCAAACCTTTAAATTTAACTCGAACACATATCAGTAAAGAAAAGAATGATAGATGTACCGGTACAGTATTGATATTCTAAATATTTTTTGATTGTTTTTTAAATGTCAGAATATAAATGTGTCCCTTAACATGTAGTGTCATTAGTACTGGCGCTCCACGGAGTTGCATCATATTTCCATTTTTTCCCTAATAAGCGATTGTGCCAGAAGTTGTGACGACTATAATTGCTTGTACGTAACCCTCTTTTACCGAATCGTAAGTGATACTAATTCTAATATGTTGCCAAAAGAGAAGAAAATGATAATCGATTTCCTAAAATTTAATTCAAACACCATTAACCATTCGAAATTAACCCATTAAAAAGTAAGTCTATAAGTAAGCTTAAGTACGTAGAAGCAAACAACATTAGTTGAATCGAAGCATCCACAACCGATGAATTGTAAAGCTAAACAAAATATCTTATTCTCGGAAAAATTTAGTATAGTCGATATACGGTAACGAGTTATGTTACCAAACAATGATTCGAGGATAATATGTCCGCATGTATGATAAGTTGTAAAATAATAAAAATCATATGAGTGAGAGGATGAGGACGGCTGTCTTATGATGTGTATGCATTGGGTGATACTATTTCATATGAAAGATACTATTTCATATGAAATTCGTCTTGCTACAAAATCATGTGCAATGAAAATAAGATTAAATTATCATTAGCTTTCACAATTTTAACAAAATTCACAAAATTAACAATTACAATGAAGATATTAGATTTTGTGACTCTTTGTTTTATAATCTATTTTTTTTTTAATTTCAAATAGTAACTAAACATGGAAGTGCAACGTAGGAAACATAGTATTTCAAGTAGATATATTATCATAACTCGTTTTAAAAAGTCAATAATGCATTTTACAATCATTTTATGGCAAAATATAGATCAGTTAATTTATGAGAGTCTTTTATACATTCAAATGATATAGCAAAGGTAGTGGATTAACGACGTGACCGGAGGCCCTGTGGCTTTCTGAGAGTGGGGCCCTTTTTGGGTCCAGGTCACCAATTCCATTCTGGGAATTTAGATGTGCTTGTTTTTTAACCATGTTTATTATTGCATTTTAAATGTTTTTTTAACGACGAAATAAATAATATAATATTAGTGGCAGATCCAAGAATTTTAAATACAGGGGGCCCAGGGAGTGACTTTCACTGATGGAGGGTTCATGCCACGTCAGGCCCACCATGGTTGAGGCTGAGGTAAGTAAATTTATGATTGCGGCACTTCTAAATGGCCGGAAATGGCACTCACAGACTTTGTAGGGGCCCCTTTAATTCGCCACTGGATATAATAAGATGTGCAGTCGATGCTAGACACATTATGCTGTTATGTATCAACAAAAACCTTTTGGGTCAGGATGCCAGATCGAGGAACATGTAGTTAGGGGCCCTAGGGGCTAGAGCCCCTGTGGACCGCCACGCGAGACCGCATAGGCGTTACGAAAATGTAGAGCTGTTATTTTTTATATTGCCTGTTAAAAATAACTGATAATAACTGTCTAAGAAGTTGTGAGTGAATTGATATGTGAGCGAAATCCCTCTATCGATGAAACATACCTCATATGCACTTTAAAAGAACCCAGTACATTTTTCGAGACGAGTAGGAGGTTACCCCGGTGTACTGGTTCATACAGCCACTGTTACTCTGCGCTTACGGACCATTCATTTGCAAGAGATACCTACGTAAACGTAAACGCAGATACCAATGGAATAGGCCTACGGTAATAAAAGTAAACGCGTATATTGAATTCTTAGAATAGTAGCTGTTCATTGTTGATTTTCTTTTAAAGATTTAGTGATTCGTGAGAGTTTGTTACGTTTTTTTTCTCTTTCTTTACGTATTTTCGTAAAGAGGGACCATAGAGGCATGTAAACGGTCATTTGCCGTGCATTTTATAGCATCGAATGACGTATTAATGTAGTTCAGCGACTTGAGTTTTGGTTTAAATTTCTTTTCTTACTTTTGTTTAAATCAATCTTCTTTGGTCTGTACTGGTAATTAAATGTTTTATTTCTTTAAAATGATTGAGAGTATGTCTAGTATGATGTCATGGTATGATGGCGTATTTTTGTAAGTTGGTTAACACTTTTCTTAATTCCATAACGCCTTACCATATATTAACTACTATCATGAGGAGTATGTTATAAAAAAAATCACCCTCTTCGATGAGCTCTTGTACCAATTCAGATTCAGAATCAGATTCCTTTATTTTGTCCAAAAGAAAATTACAATAGATGAAAAAATACATCGCAGAAAAGAACATTAAAAAAAACACCAAAACACATATATTAAACGGTATACTAAAATGTACTGAAGCCTATTCAACAATTCTGAATTTCAAATTTACTGGCTGCTATTAAAACTTCCTATGGAATATGGTATAAAGGATTGTGCATCCTATTCTACATCCACTCCCATAGTAGTTAAACATGCGACCGGTAATGAACCGGAGATGAGTAATTTGGTAGAATAAGTAAATAGGTAGATAATAATAATAATAATAATAATAATAATAATAATAATAATAATAATAATAATAATGTACGTGATTGTCATAAAGAAGTGGTAAATTTGAATGAAACATAGCACAGAGCCAAATGACAAATGTCTAAATTAAAAGAAATTAACAACGCTTGGCATGGTGTATACGGAGCGTATTTATGGAATTTTAATAAAGGCGCATGCTGAAAGACTTTTATATAAAATTGTACCTAACCAAATTTTTCTGCTAATGTTGTGTATTTTAAGTGTACGTCATTTATATTTAATTTAAAATATAATGGCTAATTTGCGTCTAATTTAATTTAATTTCAGATAACTATGTAAATTGTGATATTTAATATGGTTATTAACGAGTAATACATGGTTAACAGTCAAGTATTGGTCATTTAATCGAAATTACATGACGTATGAGACAACCAACAAAAGAACCAATCATTAATGGCATTAAAAATCCGTAATAATGTCGCTTCCGACGGTCGAAAAAAGAGTTTGTCAGGGCTCTAGTCGGGTTATCGACGTGTGAAGACAACATGACTAGTTGCGTCTACAATTCTCATTAGGCTTAATGCCCGACTATGACATTTGACAAGAATAGGCGTAGGCCCTGTGCCACTGCCATTTTAATTTGAACGTGTGTCCATGTAATTACATTTCGACGCAACATGAACAATGTCATGATAACCCCACACAAGCCACAGGTTATAGTTGATTGCGTTTAGTAGGTATGAATTCGTGTTTAAAGCTACAGCGTTCCAACCTAACATTTTCGTTCATTAAGAATAACATTAGTCGTATCAAAATAATGTGCTCACTTGGTTTGCCGCAAACCCCAAAACTACCATATTACTCCTCTTCCCTGTCAGATCCTCATTGGCTAACTTTTCTATAGAGGATCAAGTTTGGTACAAACTTTCAACACTTGGGAGACCTCTTTAACCTCGTTATATCTCCCATCTCTATCTTGATACCTTTAACCTCTTTTACTCTCTTCGTTCTGTAACTGGTTCATGCTTGTTTGTCCCAAATGCAATAAACTCGCTGGTAATAAATCATTTGTGCTTCAAGTCCGTGGAATGATCTCCCTGTTTCAATTTGTCATATACAAATCTTTTTCTACGATTTTTTTTTTCATAAACCTTTTCCGAGCGACTTGTATCCTTTAGCAATTAAGATGCTATAGAAATATCTAATAGGCCTATTATTGTTGTTGTTATTTATTATTATTATTATTATTATTATTATTATTATTATTATTATTATTAGTAGTAGTAGTAGTAGTAGTAGTAGTAGTAGTAGTAGTAGTAGTAGTAGAATTAGTAGGCCTAGTAGTAGTAGTAGTAGTAGTATTAGTATTAGGCCTATTATTATTATCATCATCATCATCATGATTATTATCATTATTATTATTGTTTATTATTATTGTTGTTTAATGTAATTTTACGATATGTTTGTACAGGTGAATTATATTTAGTTCAAAATGTTAGGCCTATATAGGCCTATTTTCTACACAAAACTGACCTTTGCCTTCTTTTTTGTAAATCCTCCAACTAACAGATCAATTCGACGGTGGATTAAAAAGACGGTATCCAAGCCTTTTCTGAACGATTGATAAAACCTGTGTTAAATAGTATTAACAGTTTATGATTTCTTGTTATTGAGATTAATGGTCTCAGAAAGCCAGAAAATAAAAGCAAACGCATTATGAGCACGATTTGCATTAGTTTATGTGAGATACAGTTGTTGTTTTGTGACATTTTCGTTGAAGTGTCAGTCTTGACGGACGACCAAACTGTCGTGATCTGAAAGGCTGTACACGAGGTAAAAGCATCGCCTATCCGAGACGTGACCACATCTAGTGTTTTGGAAGTTGTAAACGGACAAGAAAACAGAAAAATACGTCACATTGCGGATGCCATCAGGAAATAAACCGATGAAGAGCTTCTCCGATGATTACAAATTAGTAACCTGATATAGATCCCGGCTTCAAGCGCTATAACCTCTAACTATAAACACGTTTTGGTGAAACACACAGTAACTCACTCTAAATGTAGCGCGAAATGATTCTAAAAGTTATAATCCGTTAATTCTTGAATGCGTTTACATTAATAATACTATTATGTCTTGATTTGTACACCTAATTAAATCTACTCTGATACGTACTGGACAATCAATAGCACGGCCAAATTTAAAGACTACATAGAACGATTTAATGTCCAGTGTATGTATAATAAATTGACTGCTATTGGTTATTTTAATTGTATTTGACTACGTGGCTATAGTCATTACTCCCGTCACACTTTATGGATCATTTTACGTTTTGTTACCGTGCTAATAACAATAGAACCAAAGGGGCACATTCGGGACTAAACAACCAACTAAAATGTGTCCCCTTAATAGGGAGTCCACTAAATAGGGATATCTCTATTTAGGGGACACTAACCGAATACATGCGATTGCCCCTTTATGCGATTGCCATTATGTCTTTTGACACACATAACGAGTCTTTAATTTTGTTTTAATTGTTTTGTAGTTTGACGTAAGAATGATTTAAAATAATATAAATAAACTAATTGTAGAACATTAATGATAAAAAAAAATGATACTGAATGAGATATTAAATGTTTTCATATGGCATTTGTCTCTTACTTTTTTTGTCAATTTTTTTTTAAACAAAAGATGAAATTTGTATTTTTAATATTGTTTTTACTGTTGATATTAAACATGTGATTATTGAAGAAATCATTTAAAATGTTTGAATAATTGTGGGTGTTCCCCACAAAAAAACAATGATAAAATGTAATAAAAAATTGCATTAGGCCTGCTTTATGATTCAAGTGTTATCAATAAATGATTAATATTCTCACCATATTGGATAAAGATGATAACACGAACTGAGTATGTACTGACTCACAAATGAGAGTTCTAGTTACAGGCTATAGATTTAAATCTTGAGAGTAATTTTTTTCACAAAAAAAAAGAAAGAAATATCAAATCAATCTTAGATAAGAGCCAAAAATTACAAGACTGGTTTACACAAAGAATTCCAGCAAATCCACAATGATAATCAGTCAGGCTCCGGAGGAAAAAAAAATTGATATATAGTACAACTGAATTTTCTAAGACATAGCAATCATATTTTTCGAAAAAAAATCGGGAACGGTTAATGAGATAAAATGTTTTAAAAATTTAAACTCTGGGGAAAAGGTAGAAACAAAGTGGTTTCGCCCCTTTTCCTCTAAGTTTTTACATTTTCGTCAATTTTGCTTTTTGTGTCTTAGAAATCAGTTGTACACATATAAAAAAAAATGTTTTCCTCCGGAGCTTGACTTTAAAGGCCAACTGGCAAGTATGAAGAATTTACTATACCGACATGAATGTTAAGAATAATGATTAATCTGCTTTAAAAAAATTATGTCTCAAAAGTTATCAGTACATAACTTTGAATAAAACATTATTACTTTTAGTCTATTACATTTATTGTGATGTGACAAAGAAATTTTCTATCCTTAATATAGGGGTTTTACTGACATTCTTGTGCACTCAAAATATGTCCCCTTCCCTTTAATAAGGGTGTAACCTTTATTTATAAAAAGATACATAGGCCTATTTCCCTTTTTACAGAAAAGTGCCCATTAATAAGGAAGGGAAGAGGAGTTCTACCATGGAAAATGCATTCCATGGTTCTACTATACTTACATTACAGAAATCAGTGAAAATTTCAATCATTATAATACATTTTATTATGTCATGTTATTTCTGTTTATGTTATGTTATGCTATGTATATCATATTATGTTATGTCATCTTATGCTATGTTATGCTATACAATCATATGCTGTGTTATGTTATGTTTGTTATGTTATGTTATTTTATTAATATTATGCTATGCTATGTAGAATCAGTCTGGCGCAGTCGGAAAACGCGTTGTTTTCCCAACATCGAGGTCGGGATTTCAATCCCTCGCTGTGAATTTCGCCTGTGTCGGCCTTTTGGCAAGTACTAGCTCAGTTTCATCAATCATGGGTGCCAGCAAAATTGCCGGGATTGACCTGCGATGGACCACAAGAAGTAAGATTTAGTTTCTTTCATGCTATGCTAGGTTATGTAAGTTTTATGTCACATTAAATCATATCTTATCTTATCACGGTACCTGGTAGGTTCCAACACAACTGCGCTGATTACTAGCTGCAATATCATGAAATAATAATATAATTTAATTTAATAGTTTAATTTGGTGTTCAATGTGTTCCCTATGTGTTTGATCCAATGACCGGGGTAGTAATGCGAAGCGCTTGGAGGCTTTGTAAAGGCATGAAGCGCTATAAAAGAACGACATATATTATTACATCTTACCTAACCATATTACACATCCTAGGTAAGATGAAGCAATTGTCTGTTGCTAGATTAAAGAATGTAATAAATTAATGACGGCATTATTGTTTATTGAAAGTGACTTGTTTGCTGCCGTTAGCATTAGTGAATTAATACTAGACTGTATCTCAATCACAGGTATATTGTATTTCAGATTTAATTTTATCAAACAATTACGGTACTGACCTGCATTTCATAGGCCTACAATCTCCACATTTTCCATACAAACGACATTTTCTTTATGGTTTTATGTCAGTTACAGCACTTGGTTTTGAAAAATTATGTAGAATTCGACTTTTTTACATTTTTTTACGTGGCGCTCATTATTGGAAATTGCCCTTTCCTTCCATTTTTGTGAATTGAAATTAAATAAGTTTTTCTCTTCTTTACATAGCGTTTCAATTATTTTAGCTACAGTATTTGTTAGTTGATTTGAAACAATACGTTTCTGTCATCAGTGGTATGGAGGCAAATACAATACACAAACACAATCCCACACCCCAAGTCTAACCCTTTCCGATCTATTTACGATGTCTGAGTATAATGGATGGGATGAGTATTGCATAATTAAATTAAATTTCTTAAGTACAATATTTTTAAAGATATCTTCTAAGGGTTTCACATCGGCTTCAATCACTCTGCCAGCCTTGTTAACAATTCTAGATAATCTACCTTCACTGTCTACGGTGATATGAGAAAACCAAATAATAATCAAAAATACTGGAAACATTAACAATGCTGTGGGAACCAACGGCTGGATCTCGGAAGAGATACAAATTTGATAAGCAAATTGTAAGTATTGTTTGTACTGTATATTTACTTATATTGCAGTGAACTGAAATCAAAGATTTGAATTGAATTATGTTCAATTTATTAAACTTTATTAGTATGCATGCATCGTCACTACAAATCTAAAGCTTCATTGTTACATTCTCATGAGGGAGATGTGTGGAAGCGTTAGGATTATGAGATAATGTTTTAAATAAAACATAATGATTCATTCCAAAGACAAAATTATGCTCACACTTACTGACACAATTACTGATATTGTCACTATCATTGCTAGAGTTAATTTAAATTGAATCATTATTATATATAGCCAGTGATCTTACCTGATATTGTACAGGCGCTAAATGCAGTTTAGTTTTCTAAAAATGGTATACAATGATTATGATAATTATTTTAAAATTTCAAGATTCAAGATTTCTCTATTCGTGTCCTTTCGGAAAATCAGTTGGTACATCACATTGCAAAAAAAGAGTGCAAGATTAATAAATATCCAAGAACAACAAATAATTAATCCCTAAAACTTATTTAATATAATTTGTATTAAGAATTCAAATAGATAGTGGTAAAATGAGATTAGACTCTATTTATTCAACAGATTTGTGATTTTAATCATTTAACCGAAGGTAGCCAAATAAAAGATGCGTTAAGTGGGTGGTATATGTTAACTCTTACTTTATCAATACTTTTAATCTCACAGATATCATCTAGTTGTCTCTTTGTTGTAAATTTTTTTTTTCCAGCCGGATAGTATGTGATAATAATAATAATAATAATAATAATAATAATAATAATAATAAT
>NW_022694700.1:281782-282488 GCF_011630105.1 Anneissia japonica | reverse complement strand
GGAAATTGGCTGAACAAAAAATATAATACGATTAATTATTTAAAAATTCACCTCTTATCACCATTGTCAGGAAGCGCCCCCTTACTTATCAGATGATGCTATTTATAGGATCTGTGCTTATATGAACATATTGTTTTTATGGCAATGCTTATTAATTGGCATTGACTTCATAAACATAGACTGATTACTTAAACATTATGAGACACCCATAGACACTTATATTATATTACTATTGTACGGCAAACCCCTTCAAGGCAGACACCTTTTGTGTGTGCCAAATGGTCAAATTATCCCTTATTTAACCCTACTAAGAGGACAATATATTTTTATCCTATGACATGAAATAGGCCTACAATAAACTTGTAGGCCGCAAGGCCGCGGGAAATGATCCTATTAGTAACCAAATTCTTAAGTTCTGTTCAGCTTCTTTATCTTTTCTGATCACCCATATATTCAAATTTTCATTACAAACCGGTGTTTTTCCAGAAAAATGGAAAACCGCCAACGTTGTCCCTATTCACAAATCAAACTCAAGATCGAAAGTTAACCATTAGACCCCTTTCATTACTCCCAACCATATCGAAAGTATTTGAGCGTCTGGTTCACAAGCAACTCTTAAACCACATTCATCCTTTTATTGCTACTGAACAACATGGCTTTATATCCGGTAGATCATGTGAGACAAATTTGGCTACACTTATGTCTA
>NW_022694700.1:281230-281751 GCF_011630105.1 Anneissia japonica | reverse complement strand
ATAAAAAGCAATGTGATATCGTTTATACTGATTTCACTAAAGCTTTCGATAGAATACCTCACAATCTTCTTTTATTTAAACTTCATCAATTTGGAATTTGTGGTAATCTTCATACCTGGTTTAAGAGTTACCTGTATGGGAGACTCCAGAGAGTGGTATTTGAGGGGTCTGAATCTAGTCTCCTCCCTGTCCTCTCTGGAGTCCCCCAGGGCTTCATACTGGGCCCAATCTTATTTAACATTTACATAAATGAAATCCCACGGCTTTTCTTAAATTCCCAATGCCTTGCTTTCGCTGACGACCTAAGGATCTACAAAATCATCAAAACTCAGGAGGACTCGCGCTCGCTTCAGGAGGACATTGATCGTCTCTTCCAATGGACCACCGTTTGGAAACTGTTCCATGAAGCCTGAAAAATGTAAAATTTTGTCATGTTCCTTAAAGAAAAACCTTATAATATATGATTATAAAATTGATAGTAACATTTTAGAAAGGGTAAAAGCACATCGTGATCTTGGTGT
>NW_022694700.1:271839-276839 GCF_011630105.1 Anneissia japonica | reverse complement strand
TGTATTTTATTTACATAATTACTTAAAATAAAATATTACAACATTAAATATATATGTATATAGTCAAAGAAATACTTAAGTAAGTTTACATCCACTTATATTGGTTATATTCAAAACAATAAAACCAACATATTATCCCTGAATTACAGCTAACTTGAATTTATTCAATATATTCTCCAATTTTCACTTTCATCTCGAAAAATAAAATGATATAGAATAGCACTTGTTAAAACCCTCCAGTAATTACATCATAGTGACTTTGTTCGTTACTACTATGCGCCCATGACAAGTTGTTTTGCTTTAATAGGCGCTTTAGAAATGTGTATTATTATTAAATAGAAAATAATTCAAGTAATCGACCCATCTGTGAGTGGCATTTAGAAAACAAAATACAGGTAATCAACATTTTCTGATGACGTATAGACTTAGACCTATAGTTTTTATAATAAAATAATACATATGAATTAGAAAAGAAGTCATATTCATAGGAATATTCTTAAAACATTAACGTATTTAAAAAGACACTTAATAAGCATAACCCTTTAAAACAATTTTGTCGCCAAGTCTGACGTCCCAAAATCTTAAAAAAAAAAAAATCTAGTGTCTGTTTTTAAAAAATATTTTGAATAATATAGGCCTAAATTCTAAAAATATATTGTAAGATTGTTAACATTTATCCATAACTTTATTTAGTGCAATACGTTTTACCAATCAATATTTATGGTTGAGTAATAGTTGACAATGTACCCTATAGTCCACCATTCAATAGTGTCATTCAAACGTACATGTGGCTAACCGGGAACGTAAAATTAAATGGCCATCTATACGCGCATGTCCCACACACACACATTTTTTTTCACACACGCACTCACCTTAACAACAATATTTAAGAAACGATCTAGCAGAAAGCTTAAACATACTCCCGACTGTCCTGCCTGATTTTCAAATGGCACTGGGATTTTCCAACACAATCATATGACATTATCATTTCATCATATTTAACTTCATGTTGAACCCTACTGACATTAATGAACTTATCAAAACATTGTGTTAGCTATCCTTTTCTAAATGAGGTTTATATTTTTATTGTTAAAGTAAGTGGTATCCAGCAACATTGGCAACCCATGTGGTTTGTTGTAAGATTTGTTTAACGTGATGGTGGCTGTTTGGCTGTCTCTAGAAATGGCCCGTGTTACTACTTTTTCGATCAGATACGTTTGTTACTAGTATAACATGGAGGCACCTTGATATAACTTATATGACCAATGTTGTATTCCAAGGAGTTCATGAAAATTTATTTTCTACCTACTCGTAGAGTAGGTATACCTACGTCTACATCTTCGTAGAGTTTGTCAAGCTTGTCAAGTACACGTAGGAGAGATTCCTCTAAAGTTAATTGGTCAGTTCTTTTTGATCGACGTGTTCTCCTGACAGCATAAGGTGGAAGAACGCCATTGCTTACAGATTTGTACTCCACAAATGGCACGGGACTTTCTTCCTTTTGACTTTCTGCCAGACCATCAACGTTCGTGTTAGGATAGTTTGTTTCATGGCCATCGAACATTCGCAAAATCTTTCTCTCCAAATCAGACTGGAAGTCATTTCCACTAAAAAATCTACCCAATGTTCTTGCATCAGAAGTTGAGCATACAAGACACACGACAATAAGCACAAACCGGACCCACGCCATCACGGTAACGTACACTAAAGCATAAAAAGTAATGTGGCACATTTAAAAATAAAACAAGTTTTTTATACTTTTGAATGTACGTTTATGGGGCATTAATGAAAGAAAAGTGTATGTATTCTTTATTGTTGTTATCTTGGTATATTTTTATGAATAAAATTTGTCACAAAAAAACTTATTTAATATATGACAATTTCAATTAAATAAGTGGCTTAATCCGTTCTAAGAATCAATATAAAATTAATTACGAATATCGATTAGAAAAGTTTTGCTATCGGTACCAAATGATGTTCAAGAGTCAAAAAAGTTTTTACACTGTGTTTATGAATTTGGCATTATAATGTTATAAAATTAAACTTGTAAGCCCTTCCGTGTATCGTGCATTTTTATTAGGCACTATATAATGTAATAATAACATGTTGTAACATATTCTTATTTAATTATTAACTAATAAAAGCATATACATAATAACATATAACTTACCCAAGTTGTTTTCTCCACGTAATATAAGCTTAATTTCTTTAACAATGTTTCAAGGAAAATGAATCAGTATCCCTGACGGTTGTGATCCAGAGTTTTTCTGGTTTTGTGGTTTTCTTTCGTTTTACTATATTCAACCTTACGCAATGACAAGCTGACTGTTACTGATAGATCCGTGAGTGACAATGGAGCTTTTAAAGCAATGGGTTTCCACTACACATGCGTGGAATTATCTGTCTAGTAGCAGACGTTTAATCGTTAGTCACTTGTTGTTAATAAATTTTATGAATATTGGACCGTTTGTTTAATATCAGGTGATCAAACGGTTGGTGAAAATTAAGTCAAATGAAAAGTGAGAGTCGTATAGAATAACCATTACAGTATAATGTATTATGAATCTGAAATGGGTTGTTTTTTATTTGTAGTTGGTTGCTATTGGTTATTTGTCTATTGCAGTTTTTATTATTCCACAAACTAACGAAAAAATGAAATGAATGAATGAATTATTCAAACAATGTATTGTATAACCTTTTGATAGTTTTATTTTATATTTTATTCTTGTCAGACATTGATGTCTATTAAATGACAGTTATTGTTCTCCCTCCTTTATGTAAACTTAGGATATCGTCACAATTGCAGGAAATTGAAAAAAGAAGCTCCCCCCACCCCCGAAACTCCACCCGAACTTAGACTGTACCGCCTCTGTAACTCAGGTGATATTGAAGACGAGCTACAGTTTTATTAAATTGTAATTACTAGGATCATCTTCTTAAGTTTATACATGATTTAAAAGACGCCATGCGTTTCGATTGAACACCCCCATTTTTTTTTTGACATGAGCATTGTTGATTATGATATTATTTTACCATTATTAACCTTTGTTAAATAAGCTTTCCTTTAAAGAAAATCTATTGGTTTATAATAGATACTAATATAGAGTACTTACAGTACTCGCGCGAATAAGCGCCCGTTTGAATAAGCGCCCCTCTCGAATAACCGCCCCTCCTAACGTGAAAATTTCCTTAAGCGCCCCGTTTGAATAAGCGCCCCTAATAATTTCATAAGATTTTCTTTTTAGCAGGTCAATAATCCAATCAATCCTGGGACTGTGGTTGTTGTCATGATTTGAGCTGCAGAGTGGAAACACATTCTTCTTAGGTCAATATAAAAAATGAGGATATTTCTCTGGGACTGATGAGAGCTCCGATCCTTGGACAGACAGTATATTTCCAACTTTACTCATTTTACATACCGTATTTGTCTATGTCTAGTCCTACTCCTCTTTTTCTTTTTCCGACCTTTAGCACATTCTCATCTGAGTTTTCAAGAAAAAATACAATGTTCCTGCCATCCTGCTAATCTCAATCGGCCGATGGCCAACAAGCTAACCACTACCCACCACCACTAATTGCATCTGCTATTTCGCTGTTATGTAAATATTCACGAATTCTTGTCATGAGCCATGTTCTCTGGACGATTATCTAATCCGCATAACCACCATTCGTAATGTCCTTAAATAATCTTTTTTCATTCCAAAAGTGCCTCTTCAATTTAATAATTTCCCATAAGAACCCCTCGATTTTCATCTATTTCCATAAGCGCCCCCCCTCAATTTCCACAGTGTTTTTATAAGCGCCCCGTTCGAATAAGCGCCCCTCAGAAAGTGCAAAAAAAAAATATTTTAAGCGCCCAGGCGCTTATTCGCGCGAGTACGGTAATTGAACGTTTTGTGATGTACGTTGTTTGTGTAATTTTTTTTTATATGGCCGTACTGTTTTGTGCAATAAAAGAACTGAATTGAATTAATATATTTTATATAGTTAAGTAACTTTTATTTCAAAATATTGTACATCACAAGAAATTCAGTCTTGTTTTGATTGCAATAAACTGAAATTTAATTTAACTAAAATTGAATTAGAATGTTTAATTGACTCAAATACAAGACTAGAGCTGACTATTATAGTTATACCTCAAACCTAGGACGTAGTTGTACAGCTGGTAAAAACTGCAGGGAATATTTGTCATAATATGATTGGTTCTGATTGGTTTTGCTTTACAGCTCTCTGCAGATATATTATATGTGTGGATCTGCAAGCAAAACCAGTCACAAATAATTTTTTTAAATTAATGACTCGTCAACAGAAAACAACACTGCTCTAGGTTTTAATCAATTACAGCACCTAAAATATGAAAAGTCTCAAGAATATGTCAATATATCTTCTCCACTGTTGAGTGCAATATTATATTTGTGAAACTTCCTCAAAATTATTTAATTAGACTCGAATGAAAGATAGCAAACGTTATTACTATATTTATAAACATGACGGTTCATATTTAAAATAAAGGAACATACATATCTCTTTGCTCAGTAGTTTGTAACTTGCTTGAGAGAGTGTTAGCCTATCATATCACTAGCCACGTGATTGTTCAAGATCGTCTAATTTTCAAAAATCAGTTTTTTCTAGATCAAAAACATTGCTTATTATTTTATTAAATTAGTGAAAGAAAAATTATTATTATTATATTTTAATATTATTGTGCCAGAAGCCACTACCTCTGGATGAATTGTAAATTCGTCCATACATTTCACGCTCCGCTGCTGAAGTACTTGTCCATGCTTTTATCACCTCTAAAATTGATTTCTGTAACTCTTTATTGTATGGGACCTCTACTATTCAATTAAGACCCTTACAAAAGCTTCAGAACTCAGCAGCACGTGCTGTCTGTCTCATTAAACTTTGTGATCATGTTTCACCTATCCTCAAAGACCTTCATTGGCTACCGATATGTAAACGCCTAAACTTCAAAATTATTCTTCTCACTCATAAATGCA
>NW_022694700.1:271001-271390 GCF_011630105.1 Anneissia japonica | reverse complement strand
ATTGCTGCGAAGCAGCCAATTCATATTCTTGACAGCAATTTGACCTCTGAAAAGTCATTGTTTGTCAAAAAACAAGGGGCCTAAAACGACTGAAAAGCGGAGTTTTTTCTTCTTTCGTTCTGCCGGGTAAAATCAATTACTTTAGGCGACGTTTGTAGACTAACCAACACGTACCAACGTCCGCATGTCGCGCTAGCCTTATCCTACTCTAGGCCTAGACTAGCTAGGGTGGTATAGGAAGGGACGAAGGTCCCAATGAAAAATAACGTTGCTCCTTGATAGCTAACATTGTCTATTTAACATCACAATAATTCATTATTAGACCTATAGTTGTTTTTTGAATTGTACTCCATAAATCTCAGCCGATACCTCGCACAACTCGAGTAACG
>NW_022694700.1:259589-270974 GCF_011630105.1 Anneissia japonica | reverse complement strand
GTCTCGTATCTATTGTCGTGACGTCATGGCTCACTGGCTCACACTTGCGATGTCTCGCACTTGTGATCAAATAACACGCTGGCTCGCACTTTGGCAACACTCTTTGGCAGTCAACTTGCCACTAGAAAACCCGCCCTTGGAAACTTGCCCCATAAAAAAATGTACATTTCCTAGACCATGCAGTCTTCAAAATAAAAATTGTAACCTTTTGTAATCAATTAAATTTTCCACATACATAGAAATTTTTGAAACTTCATTTAAAAAAACCTAAACCATAAATATAGTTCACCACTATAGACACTTTTTGACAAAAATGAAAAATTACGATTTTGTTACCCAATGAGAAGTGTTCTAATATAGACAATGGGTCGTGTCTCATATTATTTGTTATATTTTTATTATTCATTATTTTCACTTGACTCCCATAAATAATTTTGTTCGAAGAACATTTATATGCAGTTGTACTTCGCAGCACTTCACTTGCAATTTGCAATTTCTAGTCTTAGATCAACTTCTGATACTAATGCATTCAAGACCCTCCTTAAAACCTATCTCTTTTAATCAATAACTCTTTTATCTTTAAGCGCCAGTGACAAAAAAAAAATTTTTAACAGGCGCTATACAAATTCTCCAATTTATTATTATTATTATTATTATTATTATTATTATTATTATTATTATTATTATTATTATTATTATTATTATTAATATTATTATTATTATTATTATTATTAAATCGGACGCTTTAAAGCCCCTATCGCACTGGACTTAATTTGGTCAAATTAACCGAGTCACTGGCTAAATTGACCCAAAAAAAAATCCAATCCGAACGTCGGTTACAATTCCCTCAGGGTTAAATTAACCAAGCCCAATGGTTAATTTTACCGACCTCAGCCTGCCCAGTAAAACTTACCACGGTCTCGGTTAAACTAACCACGCTCGTCAAGAATTCCAATCCGAACGTGCAACACGGTTAAAACTTCTTCCATGTTGACACCGCTCGAACAAAACTGGCGCCCTCAATAATATTTTTTATACACAAGGTTAAATCCATAGAGTGCTGACAAGATGGCGGAGCAATGCAGAGTTGTGTATGTGTACCATTCAAGATGGCTGCCGTAGGAAAGCGCCACCTTCAGTCTTAGTATACATATTATTACCATAAATAAGCCCTCTGACTGAATATTATTTCATTAATGATAATTAGTATTGATAATGACAAACTATTAAACTGTCGTAGCCAAAAAGAAGCCAAGTAGAGCATCTTATTCAAATATTAAAAAGAATTAAAATCGTGTACATTACACCCATACACCGCAACGGTCAAAATACGAGTAACTAGCTGTACTGAACTTTCTGTGTAAATTGAGGGCGCAATTGAAAATGAGAGCGCTCAGGGGAAATTTGATTGGCTGAATCTATGGCAGCCATCTTGGATGGTACACACACACACACAGCTCTGCGTATTTCGAACATCGAATACACTGCTGTTAGCGCTCTAGTATTCTTATTGTATCTCTATGGTTAAATCTTGGTAAAACTATGGTAAAACTAACCGCGTGAATAATCCAAGTGCGAACAATGGTGAAATGTACCCATGACTTTGGTTAAAGTTACCCTGGTTAAATTTACCATTTTTTAAATACAGTGCGAACAAGGCTTAATTGTTACGCGTAAACGTAAAGTCGCGCGGCGTACGCTATGGTCAGAGCGGTCAAGGTTCAAAAGTTTTCAATTTAGCAAGAGGGCGCCGTTCATGCGTTATTACAGAATTTGCACGCGTAAATCGCGGAGAACGCTATATTGTGTTTATAAGTCTTTGACTGGACGTGAGTGGTGCATGGAGGGCGGTATGTTGCTTAATCTGGACAGTTATAACAAATCAGACTCGGATAAAGTCGATAAAATCCTACTGCAGTGATAATACTACTTTTTAAATAAGTCACTTCTCTTACATATCATGCTCTTGCCATATTATCCAATTTAAACTAGCATGACCAAATTAACACAGTAGCACCACAAGTTAAATACTCGTGGGGGTGTAGGCATATTGGAAGGATAATGATAGTCCACCTGCAACATTTAAACAGTATACTGCAATGGTAAAACCTGTAATTGAATTTAGAATACCAGCTTGGGACCCCTATCACTTGTCACCTAAATTACTTTAAGGAATTTACAAAAGAGAAACACGCATGAAAGATAAGACAAGAAAGATTGAATACCTAGCCTTAATTTAAAAATGTTTATTTATGACACATGATATTGACATTTTAAAAAATTATTTCTAGAATATACCGTAAGACATAGGCCTAAAGATCATTTAAAATTTTGTTCATTAATTTGCTTGCAGATGTATTATTATTATTTTATCCTAGTTTGTGGTAAGTATCCTAGCACACTGGAAAAACAGAGCTTATTATCTTCTGATCTAGGGAAAATAAGATTGGTTAAAACAGGAAATGTTTTGTTTTTCATGCAATTGAAAGAAATAGAAACTAATTAATTTTATTAGGATTCCCTGTCCCTGATAGGCCTGTGTTCAAGTTTTTTTTTAGTACTTTTCGCTATTTTATTTGTATGCTTTTTTGACCTCATACTTTTTCATCACTCTGTTTTTGTAATGTATAGATATAAATTCGAAATAAGAACAAACAACATTTTCTAAATTTATATGGTTTACAAATTTATGTTGGATTAAATATATAAACATTCAATAGACGGAATCGGCGGCTCGGGTCACGTGATTTATAATGACAAATATTATTATTACGTACGGCATTTTAGATGTACCATACCATGCCAGGCCTATTTTCACCAGCCTGTTTCACAAGTTTAGTTGAGCAATCGGTACCCGGGTTATTTTCTACTTTATTACCTATACTCGACTATAGAGATATATAGTCGAGGCATAACAACTTTCTCCCTCCTCCGGGCCCTGGTCAAGGCTTAACGCTCACAGTGCAGCATAGGCATGTAGTCTACCGTACACTAGGAGCATTCCAGAGCCTAAATAAAATGCACTAAGATTGCCAAAGTAATTATAAATCACTATTTAAAAAGAAACAAAGGTCTACTGCCTTACTTTACTTTGGGTCGCTGTCTAAAAAACATAACTCTCTTAATATATCGTGTTCAATGAGCGCACTGTGGCTTACTATGTGTATGTTTATATTTTGTACCCACTATATGTCACGTGACCAGTAATAGCTAGAGTCGCCTATTCGGTCTATTGTGATAAATATAATTTTTAACCTATGTTTTCTAAGTTCAAGAATACTATCAGCATATGTTGTGAATATTATATTTATAAGTATTTTTGTTTTATAGGAACGTTACTTCTCAGCAAAGAAACGCTATACGAGAAGGGCAGAAACTCCAAAAGAAACAAAAGAAAGAAAAAAGAGTCATTACAAATATGTAAAAAATAGGCCTACAGAAAAGAGTCATGTGAAAAATGGGTTGAATCGTTTGGTTGTGATCAAAGAAGTGTGTTTTGTTTGTGTTTTCAAAAGAATACATCTTTTGATTTGTTTTATGTTTGTAACGCTATATTCAGCAAAAAAAACCCCTCAAGGCCCAAACATGGGTCATGTCTCATGGACTGCCGACTGTAGATTTAAAGGATACATGAAATACTATTAGAATCCATTTCAAACATTGATAAAGTATAATTAATTTGCATTTGCGTCGGATTGAATAAATTTAATATATTTGATAATTTTGATGACATTGTGTACAACTTTATTATAACATCTTGGTCATTTACCCGGAAGTGTAGAATTCTGAAGCGTCATGTGCTCATAAATCATGTGACGTTGACGTTGGAGAAAAAAAAAATTCATCATCTTCTTAAAATCAGTATGCATCTCAACTTGACCCAAAATAATTTGCTGGTGCCATTGTGGGAGATAAAATTGATTATTACAAAGGTTGATTTATGATTCTTCCTCAGGGGCAGACTGCAGTTTAGTTAACATGGGCAATATCGAATTAGAATTGCGTTTAATTAATACTGCACCTTAAGGCTGTGTTTTATCACCGGTTATACTGTTCTCGCTCCGTACTAGCAAACTACAAAAGCAATAACCAAATGTTGTCCAATCATCAGATATGCCGATGACACTCTAATCTGAAAGGTGGCTATGGTAGCTATATTTATATAGATAAAATTAATATATTCATTAAGTAAGTCTATACTGATTACTTTAAAGAGAATATCATTTTAAGGAGATGATACCCGACGTCTAGAAACAGGCCCAAATACTGTGGGATTGTGAAAAAATGTAGAAGAGTGGTACTCATACTAAGGGAAATTATAGTATTGATAAACTTAATTGAAATACGCGATTAAAATTAAATCAGACAAAGGCAAACTAAATTGTTTAAAATTAAACAAATCCATTCTGCATATATCGTGTCATTTCACTGGTAAAAGCGTTATTTACAATTTCGGTATGTTTCCACTGTAATTCATGTGCATTGAACAAATTTGCAAGGATAGTTAAAGCCGCTCAGCGCTCGTGATTAGTATAAATTGTAATAGCAGCGCAAGGAGCTTAAATTAACAAAAATAATGAAATGACGAAACACTTTCTCTTCTAAACCAATATACATTCAGTCGGTATTTCGGAAATGGTACATTGCAAATTCTATTTTATTAGACTATCACGGACATACGCTTGCCACAACTGGGAAACTTCCTAACCATTAATCAACTCAAAAAATTGCCACTTATCTTACATTTAAATGTGGCAATTTCCGTACTAAGTTTAATTTTTAACTCGTAACATGTGGTTTCTTTAGATTTCTCGATTGTTCTGAACTAGCGCTCTGAAAACATTTTATAATCGTTTAAAATCGTTAAATGTATGTTAATATCCTTAGAAATGTTGCAATATAGTAACCAGTTTACTGAATAATTACATTAAGTAATTAATTATTCATATTTAAATAAATTTACTGTGTTTATAACATTATTTGACAAAGGAGAAAATTGTCCAATATCAATTAAGGCAACATAAGAAAAACAACCCATTAAAGACAGGTTAACGGCAAAATTATAAGTTAGGCTTAAATGTAGTTTTAGAGTAACACATCTCTTTACTAAGGTAAGTATTGTTTAAAACTTTCCGTAATGTGCTATTATTTTTTTAAAAAGGTATGGAAACATATACCTGTAACATATTTATCATATAATCTATTTGATTGATGTTATTGTCTTATATAAAATGGTTATGATTTACTTTTTTTTAAATTCCAGGATTTTTATAGCAAAACATGTTTCTCTTAATTTTAATTGTGGCAGTATAAATTATACATACATAAAAATGTATTGTTGATTTGTAGCATATTATGACAATGAAACTGTATGAAGATGTGCAGAAATGATTTAATCTTAATTAGGAATTAAAAGTGTCATTTATCGTTACTAATGCTGATACTTCCTGTTAATTAGAGTTAGATAGTTAATTGTATTTTTGGTTTGTAGTAAAATACCCTAGGACGAAGACAATCAGGGTATTTACCCTGTGCCTAAGATTGAGTCGTGTGTTCAATTGCAAAACATTGAATTGATGTCAAATATCATTTGTTTTGTTTTATTGAATTGCGGTTATGATGTTACTGTCCTGTTGGCATCTACACTCATTTGGCAATAACATTTAACAATAATATAAACATCTCTGTTAGTAAAGATTATAATGCAATGCATGTATTTATATAGAATATTTAAACCTTGTAGACATTTTTTTAATCTTTTCTTTTATTTTATCATTTTTAACATTTAAAAAAAAATTAAGCTTAAACATTTCATACATTTTTAGTATTAACGTTAGATATATGGCTGGTTGTCCTATGTTCTAAAATATTTCGTCTGTAACAAATACAATACTATGTAGATTGGAGGAAAAAACATACGCCACCATTTGCTAAAGATTCTATATCAATTATTATCTTTAATATATTTACATGATTACTTAAAATAAATATTTCAATCACAGAATATCGAAACAATTAAATACTGTAGTAAATTTTACACACTTTAGTTAACATGGTAACGTTACAATACAATACATAAACAAAATTAAATTTAGTAGGCCTGAATTATAGTGATCATCGCCAAATTTTTTGTAGTCATTATAATCTTATATTGTAAATTGCATTAAGAAAAATAACGTTTTTAGAGAAATTTAAAACTACATTCCTAATTACATATTCGTTATGTTTGCAGACAATGCTGCTGGAGCATGGTTTATATATCTAAACCTACAGTAGTCTGAATGCGATGTTCAGAAAAGTATGATATACAATACAACACGCACAAAATTTGTCAATCAGTCAATCAATCTATCAATCAAATAATCAGTCAGTTACTCAATCAGTAAAACAACTTATATAAATTTAAATTTAGGTTCTTTACAGTCGTGCATTCATAACTAAGTCTACTGTTTCTTCATACATAGACTGGCACAGATATGGGTTGCAATCGAATTTAATTCAAAACTACTTAACTATAACCCATTCTATCATGTACGGCAATTTTTCCTCTTTTAGAACCTGATTGATAAAACCAATTCTAAAGAATATTGCACTTGGTTGTTGTTATTTTTGTTTGTTTTTTTTTTTGTTTATTTTTTGATTTCTTTCTGATAATGGCTAGTTAAAAGGCGAGACAAGTAGGGTCACATGCTTGAAACCAATAAATGCAATTATTGTTTGTCTTCTTGTGTTAACTTCATTTCGCTGATGAAACCGTACATATGAATACAGGAGTGACTGCTTCACACTCGTTTTACTTAGGCTATGTGGTTATCTATTGAAATGTACCTTAGTTCCCACGCTAATATTATTCGACCAGATACGTTAAAGTAATCTGGAAGTCAAAACTCAGAAGGCATGCTGAAATTCTCAACGTGATTTTGTATGCAAAGAAGTTCATTTTCCACTCACTCTTGGACCTTTCCCGTCTATACCTCGGTACATCTTGCTCAGTAAGTTTTGAATAGATTCCAGACCTGCCCGTTTTGAGGCTCTCATCCTTAATGATCCATTTCTCTTTGATCGGTGTGTTCTTTTTTCGACGTAGGGTGGTAAAGCGGCGTCACTTACATAATTGTACTCTACAAATGGTTCAGAAATTTCGTCGTTTTGACTTACCGACGGAAAATCAACGTTTGTATCTGGAGAGCGCGCTTCATGATCATCAAGCATTCGCAAAGTCAGTCTTTCCAAGTCAGAAACATTCGGCTGAAATTCATTTCGTCTTAAGATTCGATCCAAAGTACCCGCATCAGTACTTGAGATTGAAATAAGGCACACGGCAATTAGTGCAGACAAGAATGACGACATTGTGCTAATACTGAAAAATAATAATAATATGTAAAATGTATATGTTATTTTTAATGTACACAAATACATTTATAATATTATATATATATACATATATAAATCAAGATAACCGTTAACACTATTAAATTATATATAAATCATTGAAGAAAGGTAAATACAGTGTTCGAATAAAGGACATGATAGTACATCGTGTATCATAGCTCTCAACGAATGTTGTCCTATAAATAAATAAATAAATAAAAATAAATTGTGTAATAAAATGCCTATGGCGGGACTCGAACCTGCGACCTCTCGCTGTGAAGGCGAGCGTCATAACCATTAGACCCAAAATCTTTTAATTCTTTAATTGATATCTTTGATATTTATCATATATATGACACTCGAAATAAAACAAATTATTTTATAAAATTAAAATCAACTAGTATTGGTCATCAAAGTATAGCATATAGAGGGCCGAAGCTGTGGAACCAACTTGCTAGAAGCATAAGAGAATGTAAAATATATCGATATTCAAAAAAGAATTACTAAATAAGAACATAAATAATTACAAACAAAAAATGTATCCTTGTGAAAATAATGATATTTGTAGAGTATGTCTTACCTATATGTAATGGTTTCCTTTCAATGATTTTTTAAATAAAGTTTTCCTATACATCATATTCGTGCATGACATTATGCATGTAAATGTATGCATGCGCACGTGTACTTGTGTGGGTGTGCGGGTATATTTGTGGGTTTATGTGTATGTGCGTGCGCACATGTGTATATTTACAATTTATGATTGAATTAAATTGTTTTGTAGTAGAATTTTTAAATGATTTACTATATTATAAATAATTTGTAATTGATTTGTAAGATTATTAAATTTTAAGTTAAGGGCGCCACAGTTAAAAAGCTTTTGCTTGTTTGTGGTGGTCCTTTTTTCACACCTTTAAACATTGTATGTTCATTTATATATTGACATTTTGATTTTGTGTAAAAACAAAGATTACTCAGACTCAGAACTGGGCCGGCCTGGAGCCCCTCTTTCTTCAAAGATAATTACTATCATACCAAATTTGCTAACAAGGCATCAAAGTCCGAAAGATGTAAGGATTGCTTCCCTCTTAAACATAGATCGCATAATATGAATCTACGCAATAGACACAAATTTCAGGAATACAAATAATGCAAAACTAATAGATTAGAAAATAGCCCGCTCCCATCCAGGACACCATTATTTGATAATAATACTTGAATGTGAATAGAATTAGTGAAATACTTCTAAGGTCGCATATATTCTAGTGTGTTTAAGTTTGAGGCGAGTGTTGCAGCTTCTGAGTCGGGGTGTGTATTTATGTGTTTGACTTGGTGGTGGGGGAGGGGGGAGTGGATTGGTGGGATGTGTTGCTTGCGTTTTGGTTTGTAATATAATACATGTGGGCAACCTTTCTTCAGCTCTGTAGTCCCAATCGTCTCGTTTCTTTGGTTTCTTGTTTCCTGATATTTGTCTGTTTTACGTAATTTGTAACTTTTTGATGTGATTTTGTAGGCCTACTTTTTGATGTTAATTGAACTTAGTTTATTATTTGGCTTTGATACATTGTTCTTGTGAAAGTAATCATTTTTTATTCGTATTTTTCATGTGATAATTTATTTATTTATTTTGTTTGTGTAGTCCTGTAATTTGTAAATTTTATATTAATAGTTGAACATTTTAACAACATAATTTGACAATTCAGTTTCTCAACTGCAATGAATTATTTTATGATTATATTTATTTATTTTAATGTTCTTTGGGGATAAAAACAGGAAACATTGTTTTGTAGGCCTATACATTAAAATCTTGCAAATTGAATAACTATCATTAATAATGATACTGAAACTTAAGAAAACACGTTTTCATTTGATACATAGATATCTAGCAATTCATTTATCTATCCATTTCCCTATTTTAGTATCTTGTGAGAGTCATATTTTGTTACGTATTATTTACCTATTTACGTTACTATATATATATATATATATATATATATATATCTAATAAAACAAATTATTTTATAAAATTAAAATCAACTAGTATTGGTCATCAAAGTATAGCATATAGAGGGAAGGTAAATACAGTGTTCAAATAAAGGACATAATAATACATCGTGTAGCATAGCTCTCAACGAATGTAGTCCTGTACATAAATGTATAAAAAAAATTGTGTAATAAAATGTCCCTGGCGGGCTCGAACATGCGACCTCTCGCTGTCAAGGCGAGCGTCATAACCATCAGACCACGGACGCTTCATGGTTGAACAGATTCAAATAACACCAGATACAATCTATTACACAATAGATATAGGATATATTATTATTATTATTATTATTATTATATATATATATATATATTTGTATATATATATATTTATATATGTAATTTCAATAAAATTATGAAAAAGAGAAATATTAATTTACAATATCGAATTGCTAAAATGATTTTTAGAGCACCTAGGAAATAATAATTAGTGGCTTAGAAGAGCAATCATTTAAAACATTCCAAAATAAGTTAAAAATAAGATGCTTCAAAGACTTAAGCCAATGTATTATGATAGATCATCTATCATCTCTGGTCAGAGGGTTATTATGTACACCACCAGTGGAGGTTACAAGATGGAAATCGATTAACAATATAAAAACCATTTTAGGAAATTATAATTTACATGAGAATTTTATAATAATAATAATAATATATGGGAACACAAAATTATAAATGGTTAAAATCTTTTGAAGGTACAAAATGATAAAGATTGTTTTCAAATCAGCAAAGGAACACGTTATGTTTATTTTTATCTCTCATAAAAATGTGACTTTTAAAGATGTATTGTCCCTTGCTAATGTCAAAAAATCATTAAAAAAATAAGTTTGAAATAAACTTGCTCATCTTGCAATAACATACAAATTATTAACTTTTGCATAGAAATTATTGAATTTAAAAAATGTGTACCCTGATTTTTAAACCAACAAATTATAATAAAAATAATAAAACTCTCCCAGTGACTGGAAGTGTTTCTATCATTTTTCGCTGTAAACTGATGGGTAGACATTTTTAAAAAACACTAATTTCTATGTTCAAGTTGTTAACTTTTATGTTACTTCAAAATGGGCAAGTTAATTTAAAAATATATATTTTTATGATTTTTAAAATATTTAGCATGGGACAATACATCTTTAAGGGTACAGCCTTAACCTTTAAAGGAAAAAACAGTACTTTGATTTAAAAGGAAATGAACGATCTTAAGCACATACTGCACATACACTGGTCGTTGTATAATTTGCCAGACTAATGAGATAGAAACTATTAATTATTTCTTATATTTTGATTATAAAAGCATAAGCGATAGGTTACTGACTGAAGGCGGGCAATCACTGCGCCCGATGGTTGTCGGCCGACGTGATTCTATGGAAAATGCAACGCCACGACGCGCGCGCAACGGATCGTTCCTAATGACGATCCGTTCAGACTGCCACCGACAACCAGCAGACGGCGTCGCGTCGTCTAGCGCTCACAGGGAGGGGAGTTGGATTCGTCCATAGAGATATAATAAGATTCGTCCTAGGACGGTCGCTCGGCGGTCATACAGCGCAGTGAGTGTCCGGCTTTAACATACCTATGTACAATTGAAAATTACAGTAACTTTGGGACACTTTTATTAGCAGTTCTTTTAAATTTAAAAACATCATTTACTCTCTCTACTCAATTCATCCTAGGGTTAGAGTATTCAAATGATAATCAACAGTCCACATGCGCCAAACTATGCATCCCGGTGTTAGATCGATGAAATCCATAAAGCGAAGCCCGCATATAATTAATGTCTGCAATAATTGTAAGATATAATAACATAGAAACAGTAAAAAGCAACATACTCAAAAACAAAAAATGCTACGGAAAAAGATGCCGGAGTTGAAAGGCATCTAACGTAAGCGTGAGTTAACATTTACAGTGGAAAACAATACATACATGAGATGCAATAACCAATACATTTTATGTTACATTAATATACATATATAT
>NW_022694700.1:254743-258942 GCF_011630105.1 Anneissia japonica | reverse complement strand
GTATATACACTGTATATTAACTTTTGTATGCAAAATCCCCTTTATTTTTATATACCACACAGTGATTTATTGCTTAGCTATCTGTTCGATCGGACTCTTCATATATAATTATAGGTAATATTTACTTTATATTTTATAAAGAGGCATGTGTTTACTTAACGTTTACTTTAAGTATAAATAAACAAATTAACTTACCAAAGCGGTTTTCCTCTTAATCTATTCAATATTGTTTTCACGCGAATTCCAAAAAACAACGCAATCACGTACAAGATTCAGTCTTGTTCTAGTTTTAATTACGTTCTTGTCTTTACTATAATCAACCTTAAGCAACGAGAGTCTTACCGCTACTGATGGTTCACGGTGCGACAGCGAAGCTTTTAAAGAAACGGAATTCCATCACGCATGCGTAGACTAATTCGTTGTCGAGAAAGCAGTCGTTAAATTGTTGTTATTCACTTGTTGTATTACTGATGTATTCTGGGAATCTCAGAGAGTTTGTTTCAAATTATCCTGTTTTGATAATTATAAGCTGATAAGCGACACTACGTGAGAAAAATTAACCGGACGAAAGATGGAATCTGAACGGACGGTAATAGCATATAAATTTATATTTTGAATCTAAAATCTGAGTTTCTTACAAATCTATTTATGTTATATTATGGGGCTAAAATAGCTCCACGAATATTGAATATTGCGAATTGCATCCCATAAGTGAAATTATTAATTGTAAATATCAATATCTCAGACACCAACGGCAAAATATGCATAGCAGCTTGCTCGCAGTTATACACAATCATGTTTAGTTCCGCCTTATTAAAATTTGATAACATTAAAATTCGTGATTGTTATTTTGCTTATTATTATTATTATTATCATATCATAAAACATTATGTGTTTGAATCTATTTTTTCGTTTGCATATTCAATATTAATTCTGAGAGTACTTTGCTTATATTAAAGAAGGAAACTTATTATACTGTTGAAAAGTGAAGATTACCTCATATTATTTACAATTTTAGGCTTGAAGAAAAATATGTTGTCGATAAAAAAATCGAGGAGTGGAATGATAATAACGTATATGCTGATAGGATTGACACAATGGGGCTAAACATTATTTTGATCAGAAAATTCATATCATTGCTGTTTGTACATAATGTAAACAATTAATCATGATGAATGACAATAGAACAATGTGATAGGAAACTCAATAGTGTAAAAAAATACATTGCTTGCTATCGCGTGTTTTTCTCGACACTATCGAATAATACGTCACAAATATCTATGATCTGTCCTTATATGGACCGTTGATATCACGTCATATCTGGGAAAATCACAAGTATTTTTCAAATAACACGTGAAGACAAAGTTTGAATGTCAATGCTTTAAAAGAGAACATACAATTAGGTATCGGTACAAGTACTGCAGACATATCATTAGAAAACTTGTGTTCAAATAAAATTAACAAATAGACATTGTTTAAAAAAATTAACAACCAAATTTTTAAAAGCATATGTCAAAGAAAACCTAAATCATTAAAGGTTTCAATTAAGGTTAAAAATAATGTTTATTTTCGAATTTTAAGCCGACAAGATCTAACTTGGATTAGTGTTAATACACCTGCAATGACGTTTGTTATTTCGATATTTCATTAATTGTTTCCCACGTTCTGTTACTCAATTTTTTTGCGACATTTTTTTCTAAAATAAATGTATTGTAATGCTTTGGCGTCTTTTTAAAGATTCCGTTTGTAGTGAAAGGGTTTACAGTAACTCTAGTTTGATGGTCGGCTGTGCAGAGTCTGAATACTTTCTTCATACAATTACGCAAATCTACTCTCGTGTATTGTATCTAAGTATTTAAATTGTGTTCATTGTACATGTACCCCCTTTAGGCCTACTCCTATACGATAAGAGTGCTGTGGCCTGGGCAAATTCTGTCGTATAGTCCCATGTGCTGTTTACTGTTCATTGGCAACAGCATGTCCTAGCGATATAAAGCCGGGCACACACAGCTTCATATATCAATTGAGAGGGAATATTTGAAGTATTTTCATATTTAACTGGGTGGGTTTGGGTGGGGGTGTCACTGGGACGAGTAGAGTATATTTGCTCTCGTGAGGAAGATGAACATAGGCCTACTGTAATTGATGAGGACATTGTATGCTTTCTGAGATGTTTGGTGTTCTGAACATCTTAAAGCATTTTTTAAAATTATTTTTAAATAATTTGTTATTCAGTTGAGTTAATTTTTCTTTGTGATTTATTGTATTAGAAATGTTAAGCTTGAGTTTCGGTAATTTATGTTTGTATGTATTAATCTTAATGAAATAAGGGTCACTCAAGGGAATGGCATGGTCATTTCGATCGTCATTTTGATTCTATTGAGGCATCATTTCCTAATGATAATTTGATAAGGGCGGGTGTTGGATGGAGGTGGCCTGCCTTGTTAATTGCTTGAGTTACGTGTATTCTACTTGTTATAAGACCTTATTATCTTTATATTGTTTGTAGTTTTGTTTGTCGTAAATTTTACGTTAACTCAATTTTGGACGCACCATTATCACGTAAAGTGGGCCACTGTTTCAAAAGTCTAGTTTCCTAATAAATTATTATTATATCTGCTCTCTTTGAGCGTTTGACGACGTGACCCCATCTACTTATTTCGGTGGCAGTTTAAGCAGATCGTCACTAAAAGCGATCCGTTGCGCGTGCATCGTGATGTTCTGTGTTCTCTATTAAATCGCATCGGCTTTTTGGAATTTAGAAATTGTTGATCATGTTCAATTAAAATTACCGTACTACATATTTATTTAATATTTTGTTTGTAAGATTATTTATCATAATTACTCATCAAATAGTATTGATAAAATCTAATACAGTACAAAACTGTGAAAACACAGAACTTATATAAACGAATTTTAGTCATTTGAAAAAAAATTGTTATAAAGGATTGTTTAAATCAGAAATTAATTCTGAAAAATAGAAAGATTCTATTTGAATACACCACTTTGGTATAATAAATCGATAAGAGTAATTGCAGTTTAATATATACATAACGTTAGAGGGATACCGGTACCCTATTTATTATAAAGTGTGCGTGCTCGAGCTAGCAAGAGGCGACTGGGGCGAGGTGTGTCCCATCCCAAGACAACGTATAATGTGTCGATAGAGAGGGCGCTCACACTGGCCTCCGCATCACGTTGAGCCTCGGGGTCGCATTTGGCAACAAATCTGTTTTTCTTTGTTTTAACTTCTAAAAACTCGTTTTCCTCTGAAGCCTCGCTTTAAAGGAACTGTTTATAGTACGCCTGTGTGCAAATCATTTCCACATAGTCAATCGATATTGTTGTTCGTTTGTTGTTTTGCTAATGTATAAGATTGCACTAATTTTGTTTAATATCAGCACTGATAATGCAGTACCGGTTTTAATTACCCTGACAACAGAAGTTCACCGGAAAGGGGACCAAGTGCTGATAGGATAGGATCTGAAATAGGTGGGGTTTTTTTTCGTTTTTTGTTTTTTGGGGTTTTTTTTTTTCGTTTTTTTAAAAATATGCCTATTTATTTTGATCGTTGTTTTGTCAGGATAAAGACAAACTATTGTGCTTCAAACTTCAAATTGCGTTTTTCTCATTCCAATGCTAAATATATTGTAGATTATGCCTATACAATGGATTGGGTACATTCATAATGAATATTTTGCTAATTAAAACTAATGTTGCTAAGACGATGAAATCCCTGTTCCGAAAGAAGTATTTATTACGTTATACAGAAATACATGTGTAACAAAGAAGCCTGCAGAGTTTTCTTTCAATTTTGTATTATTATCATCATCATTATGATATTCATTATTGCAAGTTTTCATCATCAATTACCGGGTAAAGGCGAACAATAGGGTCAACAATAGCAACATGGGATACATATGTACAATATAGTATTGTAATAGTATTCCTATAGAAGAGCTTATACTAACAAGTTGTGATTTTGATATTACAACAGTTGTGTATATTGTGTTATCTCAGATTCGGCTCTCCAATTAAATTGTGACTTATTGCAACATTAGATAATCAGACACTTCCTGAATTCTCACTGGGGAAAAAAACTACACATAAATTTTAATACAAATTACGTTGTGTTTTATTCTGAAATTGTAGTTAATCACATAATCATACTATCGAATCAAAATATTATAATATCTAAT
>NW_022694700.1:252395-254616 GCF_011630105.1 Anneissia japonica | reverse complement strand
CTGATAATGCAGTACCGGTTTTAATTACCCTGACAACAGAAGTTCACCGGAAAGGGGACCAAGTGCTGATAGGATAGGATCTGAAATAGGTGGGGTTTTTTTTCGTTTTTTGTTTTTTGGGGTTTTTTTTTTTCGTTTTTTTAAAAATATGCCTATTTATTTTGATCGTTGTTTTGTCAGGATAAAGACAAACTATTGTGCTTCAAACTTCAAATTGCGTTTTTCTCATTCCAATGCTAAATATATTGTAGATTATGCCTATACAATGGATTGGGTACATTCATAATGAATATTTTGCTAATTAAAACTAATGTTGCTAAGACGATGAAATCCCTGTCCCGAAAGAAGTATTTATTACGTTATATAGAAATACATGTGTAACAAAGAAGCCTGCAGAGTTTTCTTTCAATTTTGTATTATTATCATCATCATTATTATATTCATTATTGCAAGTTTTCATCATCAATTACCGGGTAAAGGCGAACAATAGGGTCAACAATAGCAACATGGGATACATATGTACAATATAGTATTGTAATAGTATTCCTATAGAAGAGCTTATACTAAGGAGTTGTGATTTTGATATTACAACAATTGTGTATATTGTGTTATCTCAGATTCGGCTCTCCAATTAAATTGTGACTTATTGCAACATTAGATAATCAGACACTTCCTGAATTCTCACTGGGGAAAAAACTACACATAAATTTTAATACAAATTTCGTTGTGTTTTATTCTGAAATTGTAGTTAATCACATAATCATACTATCGAATCAAAATATTATAATATCTAATTATTCAAACATGTTAATTATATCATTGCCTTATGTTTTGATTAATTTTAACATTATACAGGTTTCCATCAAATTAAAGACCACTTTGAAACAGCTTTAGTCTTTAATTAGAAAACAATATTATTTAGAAGATATAAGATAAGCATTCATTTGGAGCTGTAGAAAGGACGTCATTAATTGGAAATGGTCTTTCATTGGAAGGGTCTTTATTTGTTTTGTTTTTTTTTTGTGTGTTTTTTTTTTGTGCTAAATATGATGTTTCATTGGTTGGTAATAGGGAATAAAAAAAACTGTCTTTTTTAATTGTTTATTAATTTTCATCTTGAAAATATTTGCGTGTAGTGTACGTACTCGAGTTTCAAACTAATATATGTGTGTTCCAGTTCTAAGATGGTGACGTTGTGCCTTCGGGCTAGACACTTCCTATGTGTCTCACTACACCTAAGAATACTGAGGACCTGGTTCAGTAGGAGGATGTGAATGCAGCTGACTGACAAGAAATTCTCCCCTACAAGCTGAGGCGTTTGTAAAATGGTGCATGACTATTACTGTCACAATGCATGACAATTATCGTCGTCATTATCTCCACCCTCGTCGTCATCATCATCATCATTACCATCATAATAATCATCGTCTTGATTTTGTGTTATTCATTTTATAAGTATATAATAACTGTGTTGGAATTTAATTAATATATAGTTAGGATGCTTGCTGAAGATAAGACACAGTAGATTAAAATTAAGGACTGATTACAATTGCAGGATGTTTTGACTACTGCAATAGCAGAACACAGTATACAAACAATATAATAATGTAGATATATTTGATTTCATATCTTTGATACTATTAGTCATCTTTAATGAATTTATTTACATTTGTTATAATTTATGTAAATTAAGTGTTTTGTTAAAATGTCATGTGCTTGTATTTCCAAGTAGAACAAAGCGTAACAAACGCCCACATAAATTGTCTACTTTTCTACAAATTCGTATTGTATTATAATTTTGTTATTTACAAGAACGTTTTTGGAAATAATTATATTGAGATAAATCTTTTATTTTCTTTTTTACACATTTCAAGGCTGAAGATTAGTTATTATTGTCAATAAGTGTAGTATAAATGAACAATTGCATTAAGATAAAATGATAACTGTATTTCTATATTGTTTGAACCACAATCATACGTCATTGCCTTGTTGACAGCAATGTTCACCAAATTGATACATTGCCCTTGTAAAATGAAAATGTTAACATTAATTTTAACTTGTACTTCACATTTTATTAGCATTTTTAAAATATTTTATCAAATCAATTTTTGACTGATTTCGTTGATGATTTTGTACATACATACACACACACACACACATATATATATATATATACTGTATACATATATATATACATGTATATATACATACATGTATATAT